>NC_063204.1:2125435-2232935 GCF_017589495.1 Alosa alosa
CGCAGCATTGGATGTGTTACCACACAAGACTGGAGCATCCGGCACACTTGAACAGCACAACAGCTGTGGATTTCTTGTGCACAGCACAGACATGATGCCAAATTGTCTCCCAAATGAGCAGCTACTATTTAGTTACTATTGGCATACTGCTCTAGCAGCGTGTGGCCATCTTCAGAACGTTAAGGGTCAAGTTCTAGAATCAGCTCTGGGTCCTAAGAGTCCAGTCTCTGACCTGTTGTGTGTGTGTTCCGTCTCTGAGCTGTGTGTGTGTGTGTGTGTGTGTGTGTGTGTGTGTGTGTGTGTGTGTGTGTTCAGTCTCTGACCTGTTGTGTGTGTGTTCAGACTCTGACCTGTTGTGTGTGTGTTCAGTCTCTGAGCTGTTGTGTGTGTGTGTGTGTGTGTGTGTGTGTGTGTGTGTGTGTGTGTGTGTGTGTGTGTGTGTGTGTGTGTGTGTGTGTGTTCAGTCTCTGAGCTGTTGTGTGTGTGTTCAGTCTCTAAACTGTTGTGTGTGTGTGTGTGTGTCCTTGTTAGTCCCCCTGCCCGCTCCTGAAGCGCTGAAGATCCTGAACGAGCACGACCACATCTTCCTCTTCTGGAAGAGCCTAGCCGTGAAGGAGAAGACCTTTAACGAGAGCCGGGTGAGTGACCAGTCTCTCTCTAACGAGAGCCGGGTGAGTGACCTGTCTCTCTCTAACGAGAGCTGGGTGAGTGACCAGTCTCTCAACCAAGTGCATGTTCGCATACTTGTTCGTTTAAAATAGTTTAATAGTTTTCTGTAAACCCCAGATTTTATTATTTATTTATGTTGCCCAAATTGGTCATGCGGTATAATGTTTTGGTGTTATTAGATATTATTATTATTATTATTATTATTCAAATTAAGTTTAATTGAAGTAATATTATTTGGCTGCCAGTGCTAAACATGACCTGGGTGATGCCTCAGGCCTGGGCTAGTGGTGTCCAGTCCGTTCTGATTGGAATGTGCCGTGTGTCTGTTTTCTACTCCTTCCTGGACACGTGTCCCCACGCGCAGGGTTATGAGGTGCACGTGTACGACAGCGTGACCAACTCCACCACCTGCCTGGGCAACACCACCGAGACCTTCCTGCGCATCAACAACCTGCTGGCCCAGCACAACTACACGTTCTCCGTGCGCGCCCGCTGCCTCCTCAATGGTCAGCTCTGTGGGGAGCCGGCCCTGCTGCTCTACAACGACCCTGATGCCCCCGCAGGTACCGTCCCACACCCCTGGACATGGCACACCTTGCAGGGCACACCTTACATGATGGCACACCTTATATGATGGCACACCTTACAGGGCACACCTTGCATAGCACACCTTACATGATGGCACATATAGAAGTTGTTGGTTGTTTGGCCGTTGTGGGAACTCCCCCATCTAGTAACACAGTGAATGTAACACCTTTGCGTGTGTGTGTTGCGTGCGTGAAAGCAGGTCCAGACGATAGTCGTGCCCAGTCAGGTGAATGTAACACGTTTGCGTGTGTGTTGCTTGTGTGTGTTGCGTGTGTGAAAGCAGGTCCAGACGATGCGCGTGCCCAGTCGGGTGGTGCGGGGGACGCGGCGGCAGTGGTGGTGCCCGTGCTGTTCCTGCTGCTGCTGGGGCTGTGTGGCGGCCTGCTGCTCCTCTACCTGCGCCACCGCCGCCTCCAGCACAGCTTCACCGCCTTCGCCAACAGCCACTACAACTCACGCCTGGGCTCCGCCATCTTCTCCTCAGGGGACGAGCTGGGTAAGACTGCCCAGGGGTTATGTGTCCTCACTCCCTCTCTCCCTCCATCTCTCTCTCCATCTCCCTTTCTCTCTCTCTCCATCTCTTTCTCCCTCTCTCTCTCTCTCCATCTTCTCCTCAGGGGACGAGCTGGGTAAGACTGCCCAGGAGTTATGTGTCCTCACTCCCTCTCTCTCCCTTTCTCTCTCTCTCTCTCCATCTCTCTCCCTTTTTTTCTCTTGCTCTCTGTTCCTCTCTCAAGTGTGTGAGTGTGTGTGTGTGTGTGTGTGTGTGTGTGTGTGTGTATGTTTACTAGCTTGCTGGGCTGTACTGGGTGAAAGTGCTGTTTCATTGCATGACTTAAGCATACAATGATCTTTAGCAAACTGCTAGTGTTTGCTGAGCCGATTCAGCAGAGTGTAGGAGCTGTATATAAACTTCTTTAACATGCACAGCAGGATATCTTTCCATACATGTCACTTTTTATACACCGTAAGCTCTTGTGATTGGAGAGCTTATCCTCTTTGCAACTGACTGATCTACATCACTCTTCTTCGTCCCCCAGGCGATGATGATGAAGATGCACCCATGATCAGTGGCTTCTCCGATGATGTTCCCATGGTGATAGCGTAGCAGGATTATCCTCCTCCTCATCCACCTCCTCCTCATCATCATCATCATCATCAACATTCTCGCTCCTCACTATCAACCCCCCCCCCCCCTCCTCCTCTACAACACACACACACACACACACACACAGATATGCCCCACCCCTATTCCCTGGGTGCTTGTGCCAAGAGGTTAAACTTAACTGATGGGAGCTCCAAATCACATCTCCATCACCCAACCAAACACCTGATGGAAGCCGTTTCCAGTTTCAGGAGCAAAGGGAGAATGAGCGGAAGAAAGATATTTTTAAAAGAAAATACGAAAGATGCACTTTTTTTGGATGCGCAATAAATTATTTTTTTATATGGGTAATAGACTTTCTGGGGGTTAGAAAAAGCAAACTGTGAAGGAAAATTGAGTTTGTCAGGGATGATTTAAAAAAAAGCCCTGTTGTACTATAAAGTGATTCTGTCTCAAGACCTTGCATAGGCCTAAAGCCAAACTTAGTAAATAGCTACCGGAAGAACCAACTCATCATGAGAACTAGAGTAGTTAGCAAAATGGCAAACCCAAAAAAATTCATTTTCATTTATGAATGTACAGCTGAAATAAGACATGAATACTTTGTGAAAGGGAAATGGGTACGTCTTGTTGGCACTTAGTACTTGCACAGATTTAATTGTTTTTTAAGTTCTTAATTTGTATCACTGTGTGCCGGTAATGTAGAAATAACATGAATTTACCTATGGTACCTTGTAAGAATTTGCGTTTTTAGATTTGTTGGTTCCCAATATGACATGACTTACATAATGCAGGTGTGTTAAACTGTTACTTTTTCTTAATTGTTTTATTTTGTGTTTGTGTTGGAGGTGAGCCTGGGACTTGTTAACTTTGGCCAGGGCAGTAGAGATTGCAGCGGTACATGCTTGTTTTGGTACATCAGATGATTCCCTTCAATACTTGTGAAAACAGTCTTCAGGAACCTTAAGAAACTTAATGGAAAGATACTTAGTCTCTTCTGGCTTTCAAAGAAATATTTGTTTATTTACAAAATGTGCTTACAATGCTGTGCCTCTCTTAATCTCTTTGCTTGGAATGGCTTGCTTAGGTTTGCATTTTGGGGGATCATTCCATCGATTCCATGGTACCATGCAAGTTCCCCTGAGTTTAGATAAAAATGCATTTATTTCGGGGGGAGGGGCGAGGAGTGGGGGGAGGGTGCATTGGCCTGGCTGGCACTGCCCAGTACAGATGTGATGAATGCAGTCCAAATGGTCTTGGGATTTGCCACAGCGACGTTCTCAGGGCAGCAGCGATGAGGGGTCGAGTTCGAGGCCTGGTCCAGGAACCAGCGCCCTGACCAGAGCGCCTCAGCATAGACATTTATAAAATGGCAGTAAAAACAAACGCATTGAGATTCAGCAACATCAAGACAGAAAGATGCAATGCAGTAAAGAAAACCAGAACGTGTGACAGAAGGCTCACCACAGACCACAGACATGTCCAATGTGAACAGAGACACCATCCTAAAGGCATTAGGTAGTGCCGCGATCGAATGGAAAGGTGGTTTGGCTTTCCAGAAGCGTCTGCTCACCCAGTCTATGCTCTCTCTCTCACTCTCTCTCTCTTTGGAGTGCTCTCTCTTACTCTCTCTTTCTCTCTCACTCTCTTTCTCTTTGGAGTGCTCTCTCACTCTCTCTCTCTTTGGAGTGCTCTCTCACTCTCTCTTTCTCTCTCTCTTTTTGGAGTGCTCTCTCTCACTCTGTCTTTGGAGTGCTCTTTCTCTCTCTCTCTCTCTCTCTCTCTCTCTCGGGAGAGTTCACAGCTCTCCGTGTCTGTGTTGTGTACTCACGTTAAAGCCCCCCAACCCCACCACCTTCCACCACTCCTAGAGTTCCAGAACTCTCTCTCTGTAGAGTTCCACCACTCCTAGAGTCCAGAACTCTCTCTCTGCCCGGTCAACTGGATGTGTCTGTTATTACTTTGTTTCTTTTATGTTTTATGAATGTATTCAGTGATTTTAGTTTTTCCTGTTTGGGGTGAATTATACAGTATCTTCAGGGGGGTTGGACCTGTGTCTTCAGTCCTGAGAGCTGATGTACTACTAACCAGAGGCTTGTTTTACCACCTAAATGCCCAGTTGTATTGGAGTCCTGTCCCATATGCATCAGCCTCCCAGCAGACCGCGACCATTTCTGTACCACCGGCATCGACATTCAGCATCGGCCCCGATCCAGTCAGCAGGTCACCCTACAGTGGACCACAGGGTATGCTGCGGAGCAAAGTCACTGGCATACTCAGGTCACTTCAGGACAGGAGTAACCGCTGATCTCAAAACAACAAAACAATAGATGCTTAGTGCAGTGTTCTTTTAGAGATTAGCGGTTACTCCCAAAGTTAGCCGGGTTAGCCAGTAATCTCGCTTCGTACTAGTATACCCCTCTGGGTCAGCCAGTAATCTCGCTTCGTACTAGTACACCCCTCTGGGTTAGGCAGTAATCTCGCTTCGTACTAGTACACCCCTCTGGTCTCCATCGTACCCAGCTGCTGTAGTCCCATGTGCTGGTCGGGTCTATTTTCTGTGTTCTTTTGTGCTTGTTTGTTAATCTTTTTTGGTTTGTTTGTTTGTGATGTTCAGTTGGTTGTGGCCTTAAAATAACAGAGGAATTGAGAAAATGGGTGGTAGATTCTATTAGTGGACATTTTTTTGTTTTGTTTTGTTTCTGATTTTGATTTGTTTTTGTTTTTGTCTTTAATTTGCCACTTATGCCTTACAAAAAACATATTAAGCTAGAGGTATGTACCTATGTATGTATGTAAGTATGTATGTATGTATCTTTTTTCAGATATAAATGTCAACACGTGTGCACACACAATACACATATACACTGAACTTGTAAAACGGGAGGCTCGGAGAAAAGACGATGACATTTGCGAATGGAAAGGAATTGATCTTTAAATTGTACTACTCTGTGTTGGCTGTGACCTCAGTCTCCTATCTGAGCCATCAGGAATGTTTATTTTTCCCCTCTTGTCTTTTTTGTCTGTTTTGGAAGCCTATCCAGTAATTTAGTTATATATGTATATGTTGCTTCAGAAGTCACATATTTTAATCTGTCAAATAGAATGCGTATATTTCTTTGCACAATAATGGCACGAGGACCTCACCATGTTCTCCTTTGTTGTTTTAAAAAAAAAAAAGAATTGATGCATCAGAATAGAGATGGTCAGAGATGTTTTTGAACCACTTATGCTGAAATAAACATTGAAACGGTTGTTGTGTTTGTTGATTTTATGAAACCTCAAATGACTTGTGTTTTCTACATTATGACCGCGCGCCTTGCTCTTCATTAACACCCGAGGGGCAGTTGCTGCAGCAAGATCAATCTTAACTGTGTCTAGCAGTTTTTAGTGCACAGATGCTTTAAAGAGCTTAATCTAGCAGAGGAACCTGCATTTATAACAACGCAATGTACAAAGTCGTTGATGCTCTGTAAAATCACACAGGTCACACTAAATAAAGATAGAAATAATAGGTTTTAGGTGCCCTGTGCGACAGCATATGTAACCAGTTTTCCCCCCTCCCAGTTGTGTGTGTGTGAGTGCATATGTAAGAACTCCCATGACACCAGCTCTTTTATAGGGCAGTGTATGGCTGGCCTTTCTGTGCTGCATCCTGATGCAGGAAATCATGTATTCAGCAGACCCATCAGCCCGTTCTTCGTGCTGAGCGCCTGTCCTGCACTACGCCAGAGAAGAACCAGGAGGAATATAATATAAAGAAAGAGGAGCTTGTGTGCGAATATTTTTAAGCAAATAGACAAAGGGATAGAAAAAAAACGAATTACAAAAATGGTTTTCCAACGGTTGAGCCATTGTTCTCCTGTCCTCCCGCTCACCCGAGCGCTCATACCTGCCCTACATTCAGTCACAAAGTCTCCAGGTGAACAAAAGGCTGGTTGTCCCTGATCAGCGGGATATGCTGTGCTGAAATCCTCTTTCCACATATAATGAACGTGGTCATGAGGGCCGAGTGACCCATGGGAGTTGCTGCGCGGTGTGACACTACAGGTATTTGAGCAGGTTGTTGGTGCTGACCTTTGCAAGCCAATAGCGGGCCACATCTCCGCTTTGAAAAAAAAAAAATATTGTTCACAAAATACAAAGCAATTAGAGAATTAAATGGAATAAATTGGGATGTTTCCTATTTACTATGCATGAAATAAATACAAAAACTTTCAGAATATATTGTTTTTCATCGCTCATCGTTCAGTGGACTGCATGCTCACGGGTAGGCTATCAACATTCAGGGTGGGAGCAGAAACAGGCCAAGCAGGAAATACAAAGACAGCTCGAGTAGGCCTACCTGAACGGTTTTTAAAGAATCCCAATCCTTGTCGGATGGATGCTACACGACTTTGACCGTTTTGTCAAGCCTTTGTGTCACACGCGGGGGAAGCTTGCCTCGAAAGTTCTTGTGAGAGCCCATTCAGGCACCCTTATATTCATCATCTGCAAGCTAAACTGTCGCCTGTGCAGAACACACAAAAAAGCGACGCTGGACAGCTGAGGACAAACCAGAGTGCAGATTGGCACCAGGGGCGGACTGGCATGATGACTTAAAGGTGCCATGTGTAATGTCCGCCAAAAATCAATTCATACTCCACATTCCATAAAAGATGGGGGCAGTATACATCCAGAAAGAGAGCTGGTCTACCCTAGAGTAACAACCGAGACTCGTGTATTGCAGTTTGGCTAGCGGTTATGTTGTCCGCATACTGCCTCCCATGGCCGAAACTGGTATTATGACACCTGTCGGGCTGTGGCTAGTAATTTAGCATGCTAATTCAGGTTGATATCTCTGCAGCACTATACCTTGTTATTTTTTTAATGACATCATCGCCCATATTTCTACTCATTCTTTTGATGCGTGTAGCTCATCTTTTCGATATTTTTACCTCAATTCTTACACATGGCACCTTTAATTGCGATAATGTAATGATGTGGTTATGATAACGTAAGGCCATGCTGTATTTATAATAAAAAACAGCGTAACTTAAATGTTCTAAATGAATGATTTGCAGCACAGGACAGCAAAAGAGTGTCAAATCGATGTTAATTGTTGGTCAGATTGATCAGTTTCCGTCAGACGTCCAAAATTCAACATCGATGGCATGAGTGGTGGTTGGTCTCTCTAAGTAGAGCGTCGAAAGGGTTCTATCTTGGAAGGGTAATTATCATGGTAAAGATGGGCTAAAAGACTGTAGACTGACGGAAATGTAGGCTACAAAACATCAAGTTATATTCATGCACAAGCCAACTAATATACGGTAACCTATAGACCCTTTCATCAATAAAAACAACAACAATGCTTGAACGTTCTATTTGGGCCCCAATCTACTTCCTCTGCATTAAGATAACATATGGAATGTTAAAAAGGAAGTCTTGTGGGGCCAACTATGATGCTGATAATGGAACTCTCTTGAAAGGGTCCATACGATAGGCTAGTGGAAGACATTAAAGATAATTATTTAATGTAGCTAAAATGTTCCAAAATGTAGCCTACCAGCAATGTAGTAGCCTATAGGCCAGGGGTTCCCAAACTTTTCCACGACAAGGCCCCCCAAATACCACTAGGTTCTGGCCAAGGCCCCCCAAATACCACTAGGTTCTGGCCAAGGACCCCCTTGATATTAAACCCATCGACAATACTACAGCAAATGTAAAAATACATTAAGCTAATCCTAATAATTATTTTAGCCGCAAGCACTTTGAGATGGAGCACACAATGTGTAAAAATTGCATTTGGGGCTTTCTGCTATATGAGAGCTATCACTCTACTATTATTCCCTGTAATTATCATGAAAAATATAATGTTCAGATATGCGACAAATTATTCTAATGGCATTGTATAGCAACCCTAATAGTAATGGGTATATTTTACATTTTTCAAATGTATTTATTTGTTTCTTTTATTTTTCCTTACAACTTTCTGAGGCCCCCTAGCACCCGCTCGCGGCCCCCACTTTGAAAATAGCCTACAGGAATTAAATATTTCTAGCAACAGCCCTATTTATTTTGTGTTGTTTCAGTTGTCTTACAGTGATTAACGTCTACAATCTAGGTAATTTAGCTCTTTACACGTAGGCAAATTCAGTAACTGTTTGGTGCTGCTGTCAGTTGAGCATTGTATAGTTTAAATGTAGCCTATTGAATAATTTGAAATGATACTTTGAATTCAAGCAGAAACTCTTCTTTAATAATTGCTTGTATAGCCTAGGCTACTTGAATATGAAGATCATGTACTCCATGGCTACCTCTGATCAGTGAGAGTGATAGCCAATAAGGCCTATCACTTTCAGTGCTCCATGACAGTTGAAAATCTATGCATATTTAAGGGTAATGCAAAGATTTTGTATTTAATTAGGTGTGCCCGACCGATTTGAGGGCCACTTGGGCCAAATATGCCAGGGCCGATTTTTGGTCCCAGTCCGCCCCTGATCGTCAGCATGGCATGTCACACATAGCCTACCTGCTCCACCACTGAGTTCTTATCATGTAGCCGCAAGGCTCCACCACATGCTCACTGTCCCTCTGTATGCTTGCTTACATCCTCGTTTAAACTCAACGAACTTCAACATGTTGCTGACATTTGCTAGCCTACTTGCAATATTGTATTTTTGAATTTTCATTTTTTCATTTTTCATTTTTACTTTTGCACTATTGTCACTACCGGCATCCACCGCAATTTCATGTAGGCAACTTCAATTAACTTCTGATGGCTCACAAAATCCTGGCTCTGGGCCAAAATGCGAGGGGTGGCCTGACGTGAGCTGTTATTGGATCAGTCGAGTGTCAATATGGAAATGTAACCAGTGGGCCGCTGATTGTCCTTCCTTTGGGCCGATCGTTGGCCAAAATGATTAAATTATATATAGCCTATTCTATCGGCCCAAAAGGTGCGTCGGCCCACCGGGAAAATGCCCGGTTTGCCAGATGGCCAGTCCGCCCATGATTGGCACAATCTCACACTGTAAAGTTATCCCTTTGCTGCAAGGCCTCCAGGGACAGTCAATGCTGCCTTTGTCTTGTATTCGGAGGCCAAGCCTTTGCAGCGTCTGCAACTGCTCTTGTATTGGAAGGCCAAGCCTTTGCAGCGTCTGTTCTGCTCTTGTATTCGGAGGCCAAGCCTTTGCAGCGTCTGCAACTGTACTGCTTTTGGCGGTCTTTGGGTTGACTCAGGCACTCGACTTCATGCTGTAGGTGGCGACAAAAAAGACTTATAATCTTCCACTTGAGTGATCAAATTTTTCTAATCCCTGTGAGTGTTTTGATTTATTTATTTTTTTTTGCCATTCACCAATCCATATGCATGCGCGCGCACACACACACACACACACACACAGACACACACACACAGAGTGGATACTAAATCCTTTCTGCTGAAGCAATCAGCTGCACACTGAGATGGCCATCTTGAGTCTGGCTCAGACACCAGAGACTTCAAATCATCATTTTCACAGGGTGCGATCGCCAAGGAGGTCTCGCACACTCTGGAAGAAGAGATAGCAGATGAGGATAAAAACGGTCAGCACACAACATGGACATATCTGACCAGGTGTACAGGTGAACACAACATGGACATATCTGCCCAGGCTTACAGGTGAACACAACATGGACATATCTGACCAGGTGTACAGGTGAACACAACATGGACATATCTGACCAGGTGTACAGGTGAACACAACATGGACATATCTGACCAGGTGTACAGGTGAACACAACATGGACATATCTGACCAGGTGTACAGGTGAACACAACATGGACATATCTGCCCAGGCTTACAGGTGAACACAACATGGACATATCTGACCAGGTGTACAGGTGAACACAACATGGACATATCTGACCAGGCGTACATGTGAACAACATGGACATATCTGACCAGGCGTACAGGTGAACACAACATGGACATATGTGACCAGGCGTACAGGTGAACACAAATGCCTTTTGTCTTGTACACATGTATCCACTATCCATACACAGCCACACACAGAGAACTGAGTATTTTTACTGACTGCACTGAATAATTTTACAAATGGGACTCATTTATAAAAAATATAAATTGGATTTAAATTGTGTAGATCACAGTTCATAAGTACAGCAGTCTTTTCATACATTATTTAGATGAAGCTACTTGTGAAAGAATCTTATATACCTCATCACTTGCACCTGTGCTGCTTGAGCAAGCTAAGTGATGTACCCTTTATAACTTAAGATATGGGATACTGCTGCTATAAAGAAGCCGATACAGCACCAAATCATAACTGTTCCTTCCTATCCAAGCAAGTAACACATTATTGTGGCCTCCCTTATGCCATATGGAGCAACTACTATGTGTATTTTAATGCATTCTGACAGACTGAAACAAATAAAGGCTAGAATGGCACTGCATTGCCAGAGATCCTGTACAGTTTTATTTCTGCTTCCATGAGTTGTAAGATATGGCATCTGGTGGTGCTGGAGCTACTCATTTCCACTAGTGTTCATGACAATTGGACCAGTGGCTTTTACGTGAACTCAAGTCCTTGGGCTGTCCTTGTGTGAGCAAAGGAGTGTGTGTAAACTTAGCTAGTGATGTGTCTCCTCAATTGATGCCTTTAAGCAGGGATGGGCACAAATACATCAAAATGTATTTCCAAATAAAATACAAAATACCCACCTTAAAAATGTATCAAAATAAGCTACAAAATAGTGTTAATTTCGTCAGACGAGACAAGAGGAAATATGTTCGTCAACGACCTTTTTTTTCATGACTAAGACAAGACGATGACGAGACGGCAGTAATGTCCTGAAACACTGACTAAGACTATCTTAAGATGAATTATTGTTGACGAAAAAGAAGAGACTAAAATGTTTTGCATGAAATAAGAACTAAGATAAAATCTCTCTTCATTTTAAGTCTACAAAATGAGAAGACAGAATATCTAGCTGTTATGTTTTCAAAATATTCGAATGAGTTCATACGCAACAGCTTTCCTGTAGGCTAGTCTACGTGCTGTTGCTGCAACCCTGTGGCTGCAACACGAAACTACATGGAACAAGAACACTGGAGATTTCTGCCAGAGTTAACAACTAACTACCTAAGCTTTATGCCACAATGCTACATACCCAGAAGTTAAAGCTTCTCTCATACAAATTAACATCCACCAGAATGTCCATACGAAAAATGTTCATCATGTAATGTCAACTATTTAACTAGTTAGACTGATGATGCAAAGTTTGCTAGCAAGTAAGCTAATATGGAAAGTTAAGCTAGCAAGTTAGCTATGGCTAAGATGGAGAGTCTGTTTGGGGAATGTGTTGTGTTTGGCGATATCGCCATCTAGCGGGCGGAGTAAAACCTTAATACTTTGGTCTCGACAGTGTTTCTCAAACTTTTTCAGTTTCAGGACCACTTAACTAACCCTAGCTAAAAAAAAAAAAAAAAAAGATTAGACCTACTTCAACAGTAGCCTATAATTAGTCTACACAATAGGCCTACTCACTGAACCACCTTGCTTATTGTCTTTGCACTTTGCTTATTGTGTGGATTCATACTGTATGATTTAAACTGGCATATCTTACATAGACAGTGTTGCAGAACTGTTTTTACATACAAGTTGGTTCAATATTGCAAACAACTCATCTATATTATATTTTACCACGCCTGCTCACGGACCACTTGAGATAGCTTTATGACCACCAGTGATTCCCGGACCACACTTTGAGAAACACTGGTCTACGAATATGACAGTGATCCAGTCTAATCTTTTACTGTCTATGGTCAAATCCCAGCCGAGCTATAACTGTAGCTCGACTTACCTGTGCATGTAAACATACTGACTGACAAAAAATCAGAATGAGTAATTATAACAGACGAGTAGTCCTGTGGACACACAATATTGTTGGAAAATTGAGATGTGTGAAACACTATTTGACTCAAATGGTAATCAGAAATAATTTGTTATAAAAAAAGACTAAAATGTGTTGACTAAAACTGACTAAGACTAAGATACCTTTAGTTTTCTTATGGCTAAAACTAGACTAAAATGACGAGACTTTTAGTTGACTAAAACTTGACTAACAAAAATGATATTTGAATGACTAAATATGACAAAGACTAAAAAGGACATTTCGTCACAAGACTAAGACTAAGACTAAATTAAAAATAGGTGACAAAATTAACACTACTACAAAATACAGCAGCCAAAAAATGTATCAAAATAAAATACTGTATTTTTGTATTTTCAAAATACTGTACTTTTTTCTAAAAGGCTTTTTCGTCTATCCCTTCACTTGTACACTACCTGGAAAAACATCTGAAAGCAAGAGACTCCTTCCATAATCAGTCAACAGATTAGATATGCTGACCCCTCATGTTAGACATCCCAATTAAACCTCTGCCCTGAGAAATGTTCGGTAACTCAAGGAACTCTTCCTTTAAAGGTGCCCTGCCACACGTATTTCATTACTTTGTGGTAATGTGGTAAGTTCTGCGTGTTCTAAGTGGAAAAGTGGAGTTCTAAGTGGAAAAAATGCCTTGGTTACCTTGTTTCAAGCCATTCTAGCTGGTATAAAAAAGCCTGCAGGAAGACACAGCTCGATTTGCGACAGTTCTCATTAATATTCAACAATAAGCTGCTTGACTCTGATTGGCTAACAGCTAGTCAGTTTCGTCCATAACATGACAGCTGTTATCAACTCATTTTAGCTTCATGGCAGGAACTTAGCTTGGCTAAGCTAGCGAGTGCATTAAACCTGTATAACACAGCACTTCCTTGAGTTGACAATAACGTTTTACTTACGGACTGGGCACTGGTTAGCCTAGAGGACCAGACCCAATCTGAAAGATTAAGGGTCTGGCCACGAATAACGTAATGGCCCAACTCGAAGGGCGGCACCCAGCACGGATTTGAAAATCTCACTGCACGCAATTGGATAACACTATACGATCAATGATCAACGCCTCTGGCCCGCCTATATCAGATACACAGATATGATTGGTTCCCCGCGATGCAAGGGTCAAAAGTAACGCGCATCATTACTTGTTGCCAGAGTCTCTCGCTGAGCAAATGCTTCCGTAAGAACTCTGGATTCCAAGGGTAGGCACTGGTCTTAGACTGCCGCGATGGTAGCCTACTGCTCCATGCTTCAACCTTTTTGCGAAGCCTGTGGCATTGTTCCAAAAACTAAACTGGAGCCATTTGATCCTCAACTCTGGGTTTGTAGGCATCATGCATTGTTGAAGTTCTATTCGCATAGCACAAGCCTGTTGACGTTCAGCCATCCTTGCATACAAAACCTGTCACGGAGCTAGACGAGCTCTGTGGGCGCGGTCTCAACTGGGCGAGCTCATGAATAGTAATGAGCTCAGTCAATTCCACGTCAGACTGAGCAGCTTTGTAATTGGCCTGATTTCTCCGCTTATTTCTTTGCGGTAGCTAGAGCTGTTCATTTTCACATTCACTACATCACAAACACATATGGACCTAACATATTTTTAAAAATACAAGTAAAAACAGTTTGTGTGGCAGGGCCTTTAAGACCTTTAAGTATACTTATTTACTCTATTGGTGAAATAGATTGCCCACTATGAATCAGTGACAATAATTAAAAGACAAACAATCCAAATAGATGATTTATTTAGAAATTTAAACTAGGTAGCATTTTAACCTTTTAAGTTATTTAACACCATCACTACCACACTTATAGTGAGTTTCATCACAGTTGAATGTATTGGTAACACTTGAAGGGTGAGTTCATAACACATTCATAGCAGCTGTCATAAACTGCACATAAAGCATTCATGACTGTTTCATGACACATAACTCAACATTCATACCAAACCTTTCATGAATGTGGAAGACAGAACAACGACAACTTGTCATAATAAAAGTCCAATCGCAACGCAGCATTGGCCATAGCAATCGCAACGCTCCATATTCCCTAGTGGCCAGGGGCGCAGGAGGCACGGGGGACGTGGGGGATATGTCCCACGCAGTGCTGAAGAGACGGCCTTATAAAAGCCTTATATAAAGCCTTATATACGCTAAATAAATAATAACATATAGGGTTTGTGCTAACTATGTAAAACTCCCCATTAACAGCATCACATCACTAACCACAGCCATCTACAGTACTATAAGAGTGCACAATCTTATATTCACTCTGTTGGATATCTGAAGCCAGTTTGTCTACTAACAACCATCATTAGAGATGCTTTTCGTTTGGAGCGGCATACTGGTAGGCCATCAAAAGCATAACATTTTTGGTTTGGGATCTAATTTACTTTTGGACTGTTTGATTATATTGCTAAATGTTGGGACTGATGGGCACTGAACTCTGGGAGATATTTGATGGTTCACTGTTATGTTTCATGCAGTTGGAAAAGTGTCGGGATTTCCACCGCTATTTATTGTGAGACAAGGCAGCCATTCATTGAATAGGGGTTGTGCTGTAATAGAAACCTTTTTGCGTAGCCAAGTAGCCTAAATTGAGTTATTGTTTAATTATGCCTTGAGTCACGCAACAATTGCATTAAATGTAGTAGGCTTCAGCCTCTGGCAATTAGCTCGAAAGGGGCGGCAAGACAATGAGCTTGAGAACGTGTGTTGGAGACCCATGGTAGGAAAACGACTTTATTAATCCAACCAACAATATAATAAAATATTAAGAAGAGGTGTTATTTCATTGACTTAAAATCGAAGCAATGTCTTCTAGTGCTGGTGGACTGATGGCAATTGTTGGTATGGTATAGGCAAATATGGGAAGCTGCCTTTATTTGTCCGGCTATAAATAGAATCAATCCCGGGCATAATTTGAGGATTTATGGTAGCCTATCTCCTGCTCAACATAACATTAGCTGTTATGTTTATTGATAACAAACTCAACTAGCCTACTGATCAACTCGTTTTCACTAGCCTAACTATAAAATAAAAGTATATAGGCCTATCCAAAGTTTTTGTTCTAAGACATTTATTTCAAACATAATTTCAAGACACAAATTGGATACTTCAGTTACCTTGGTGCATAAATCCCAGAGAGTAGGCTACCACACCCCAGAGTGATGGGCCTTTCTTACTGCTTCAGTGTGGGGTATAAACAAGCTGAGAATTTAGCGGTGTCACGTCTGGCTGTCACAGACATGGGGAGCTCTTTGAAGCTTGGGATAATGTGGTACAGTAATATATATTTTTTTCAATTTTATAAATGCTTTGTTTAAATGCTGTTGGAACAAATAGTAGTTGATTATAAAGGCAACTTTCTGTTGCAATTTTCTGTGTGTTCTGGACTGGTAACTTGTTAAGCCAACATGTTCTAACATTTCATAAATATTAACTGCAGACACATAGTAGAGAGTTGATTTGGTTTATACAAGACAATTTAGGTACTGTAGGCCTAACTAGGCTATTTGATCATGTAGTCTATGTTTGGATCATAGGCATGATGATTCATTCATGGCTTCATAAAATATTATGTTGCTTTTAGAGTATTCTACCATTGGCCCAATGGTATCTACCATTGGCACAATATCATGTTGCTTTTAGAGTATTCTACCATTGGCCCAAGTAGTGTAAAATAAATCTAAAAAAATTAAATAAAAGTAGAATTGCACATAGCAAGAAGCTGGTCTGAGGGCAGATCTGGCGTTGTGCTCATCTCACAGTTTTGACAATTTTAATCAAAAAAATATTTTGAAAACAATCAATGGTATTATCTTAATATTCTGGCAAGTTTAAAATATGATGGTCGAAAGTGGGACAGAGGTGGCGATCCGATATCGGGAAATCTGATCTCATGGGTTTGTGTTCACAATTTGGTCCCCCTCACTTTCAAAATATCTCCTGCGCCCCTGCTAGTGGCCAATAACGGTATCACAGGGGCTTGACCATGCGAGGGTGCCACAGACAGACAGAGACATAGATTTTGTGCTTTATAGATAAATAAATGTCATCACAGTGTTTCACAGAAAGTATTTTACAGTATTTTGAAAATACAAAAATACACAACACTAAAGTATTTTGATACAAAATACAAAGGCATTTTCATCATCTCAATAAAATACAAATTACAAAATAGTATTTTGTATTAGAAATACGTATTTTAAATACATGTATTAGAAATACTGCCCATCCCTGCCTTTAAGTACAACTAACTTTTCAAACAGTTTTGCATTCACCATTGACCATGCGAGGGTGCCACAGACAGACAGAGATTATGTGCTTTATAGATAGTTAAGTAGGCTAGATGTCACCACAGTGTTTCACAGAAACTGTAATTGTATCTTTCGACTGTCATTTGTTGCACGTGCTACAAAAATCATTCTGTGCAATGGAAGATTTCCCAACGTTACACCGGTCTGATACAGTTTTGCCTATACATGCGTGAGACTGAGACGCCTGTTTATTTTGTTTTAAGTGCGTGCAGGGTGTGAGAGGGGAATCGATGTGCTTTGACTCCAGCTTGGAAGTTGTAGTCTGTGAAATTAAAAAGCATGTGTGTGTTAAGTATCCAAACAATGACACCTTCATTTCATTATGGCTGCTTTAGCAACACACCTTAAGCTACTGTGTAGTGGGTCCCATTTAGAAGTGGCAACTTCATTCGCGCTTTCCTTGACTCATGGAGCTGCGTGAATTTTATTACTTTTCGCCACGATATGGCAGTTTAAGTCCGCTTGATACTGTAAGGCGTAAGCCATTGGTTTCCAAAGGAGATTTTATTTGTGTCGCCAGCATAGCCTATTGACAATTTATGTTGTAAATAGGCCTACCTTACCTGTAGCTTAGGAAAGCTAACAGCTTTCTATTAGGATCTAGTTAGTTACAGTTTTGTCATAACTCCCTGATGCATTTTTGCATTTAGAATAGCCAGACCGTGGATATCTCAATCGGAAAATTAAACAATATCGGGTGCCTATGGACTAGGCTGGGTGAACCCAGCCTGATCTGCCCGCTATTTATTTTTTGATTTCTTAAAAGATTGAGCTTGGTCTGGTGAAAGCCAGACTAGCCATGGACCTCAGTTACACAATGCAAGGGAACATTAATCAGCTTATATTTGCACGAACAATAACGGACAACAGCTCTTCAACTTTTGCCCGTTAAAATGTGTATGAACAGTCTAGCGACGCATTTCATCAAGGCCAATTTGGACATGCCAGTTATTTGCACCACTGGTTAGATGTAAAACAGCATTTCGTTTCAGACTACTGTTACTTTTTGTGCATTAACAATAACGTTTCAGACTACTGTTACTTAATTTGTGCATTGACAATAAAGTATTACATGAACTAAATGTCATGAGCATTCTCTCTCCCTGGTAACAACCTTAATTGATTCAATTCTCTGCCACTCTGCTCACTCTCTCGCTACTCTGCCTAACGAGCTCCACCTGGCTCCGCCCTGCTCTGCTCTTGTTACCTGGCCAGCTGCGCTGCATTTCCCACTCACCATCCTCACCTTGCCCCACTCTGCTCTAATTACTCTGCCAGCTGCACTGCATTTCTCCACTAACCTCTCCCAGTATATAAAGCCCTGTTTTTCAGCCAAGCCCTGTCAGATCGTCTTCAAACCTGGACCAGTAACCTGCCCGCCTGTCTACTCTCTGACTCCTACCTGTGATTCGGATCCTTTCTTGAATGCCTCCCTGTTCTACTGCCCCGGTTATCCCGACCCGCCTTCCGGATCTTCTCGATTACTCTCCGATCTTCAGGGACAGAAGACGACCCAAGAGCGCAAGTTCAAATTCAGAGTCTTTTTATTGAAGGGTTTTATTGAAATGTTTTGCATGGAAGTGCGCTGGCGCACGTTCATGAAGGATAGAAAGATGATGCGTTGTGCACCCGCCAATATGACTGTTGACAATGCGCTCTTAAAATAACAGATAAACAACTCGCCATAGACTTCTGACCAGGTTTCTCTTGGTCAGTGGCGTAATGCATTTTAGGTGGTGTACAATAGCGATTTTTAGACAATGCGCTAGTCCACTCCCTAGGTCGTTACTTGTCACACCCCTGGGCGCATTGTTTTAAAAACTAGACGTGCAAAATAAGAAAATAGCCTAAACATTGTTCCGGGTGGAAAATGAGTTTTACGCCATGCGCCAGGGTGCAAAATAGGGGCCTTTGAGTGTTGAGAAAAGTGCTAGCCTATATAAATGTATGTTGTTGTTGTTTGTAGCATCAAAAATTACAGATAAATGTCAGTGTTAGCATTGTTGCTATTTCTTCTATAGGTCCAATCAAGTCAGTGGATATAACATTGGTCAATGACACACTGACGTGCAGTTCTGAGGTCATCTACCCTGAGGGCCTCTACCCGACTCCCACCCTCGTCTGGTCTACTGACCCACCCTCAGATGCAGAGACACAATCAAACGCCCAGGGCTTCTTCTCAATAACCAGCAGTGTGAAGAAGCCGACGTCCAACAGCACTTATATCTGCACTGTTACAGCAGGGGAGAAAACCAAGACATATTCACTGAAACAGCAGAGTACGTGTCACCTTTATTTATTTAATTTCAAACAAGACCAGTCACTGCAAACACTATCGTAGAGCTAGCGGAGAGAGGAAGGACTCACCGGAGCACACAGATGTGGATGTTCCTAATCTTTTATTTAGTAAAACAGATTAACATTTTGATATTCCATCTTCATCAGAGTCCATAGCAGACAAAGGTGGTGGTGCCCTATTAAATGGAGTTGTGAACACCCATAGGTGCATGAGGGGGGCGTGGCTTCAATTAGCCAATGACCTTCATAGACCTACTCATTTGATGTGGGGATGTCATTTCACCCCCATGTTGAGGGGGCACAAGACTTAGTTTTCTTAGCTCAACAACTTGAATGTCACTATACCATGCCATTGTTTATGACACGGTTGGCACATGATGATGCCCGTAGGCCGCCCGGGCGATTCAGTCGACATAAATTTTACATTTTCAGAAAGCTGATGTGAGGATGCCATTTCACCCCCATGTTGAGGGGGCACAAGACTTAGTTTTCTTAGCTCAACAACTTGACAACAATGTCTAATTAATTAACAGCCTAATAAACAATAAATAATACTATACAAATCATATAACACATAAGAAGCTTCATAAACTAAACGTATTTTTGAACATTTAACCAGTTTTTTCCTAATAAATTATTTATTTCACATAGGTTTATGTTATAGGGTTAGTCAAATCAAAAGTTTGTTTCATTATTCTGAACGATCTCCATTAAACCCAATGTGGTTAGCGGGACTTTTATTTTGAAAAAATTGCTAACTCTTAGCCGCCTTTGCTAGCAATAGATACATCCGGCACGAACATTCTATTTTCGCTAGGTTCACGCTGCTAAATTTATGCAAATAGGGTAGCAGTACACGCCCCCGCACTTTTATGCAGTGATGGGCTCTTTTTTTAACATTGAGATCTATAGCAGAATCCAAGAATTTCCCAGAATTTGTCAAAGCCTTATTTTTCTGAGCAATGGATGCACATTTCGGACACGGTATCATGATCTCCAAACCCTCCTCCCTATTTCAGCAGAATGTCGTGATGGTATGACCCTCCAGTCGGGAGAAAATCAACATTAATGAAGGTGTACACCAAGTTTATTTTGTACTCCGGCTTGTCTGGCGCGGAACCGGTATGCTCAAACGTAAGTCATACGTCAGTGACACGCCCCTGTGCAGGCGGGAACTGAACCATAGCCCGTCTCTGGCTGAACTCCACTTTGCCCTCATAGACATGAACTAGGACGACCCATCTTGCTACGCATTCATTATCTTTGATTGTAGTTTGTTAGAAGACTGCAAAACGGATGCCGACTTGGCTTTGTTGCTGTTGAAAGTAGCCTACCCTTGGGTGAACTTTGTTTTTGTAATGTGGTTTGATAGTCTCTTGAACAATGTGTTTGCTCGACCGTTTTATTGTGAGCCCTGTATGTGTTTAGTTTGGTCTCTTGCTCACTAGCTAGTGGGGGTTTAGCGGAGCAATCACTTGCTACCGAAGCTGCAGAGGGAGCTATGTCGTGAGAAATGCGATCCCAAATCCGGCGAAAACCCAGAAACAGCGAAGGAATAACCAGACAATGCATAGGGCTTCTTTAAAGAACGAAAAACTAGTGTGGATAATCAACATGAGTCCATTCCCTTGAAATCTTCTTGGTCTACAGGAAGCAAAATAGACGTCATTCTTTGTATAGACCTAGAGGCTCCACTGTTTCAAGTGTAAAGTAGACCTAGCCTTGCATATGATTTTTTTTTTTATTTTATTTTTTTTGTAGTTTTCTATGTAAAGAGGGGGAGCAGTCACTGTAACAGTCCTTGAAAAAACGTTACATTGATACTATTCTTGAAGGACACTATAATTTGTTTCTTTAGTGAATGTGTGGATTGGCCTTTAGAGCCAATTAGATTTGCCCATTTATCAACCCAAGAACAACAGCTGCACTTCCCCAAACACATTTGAAATCCTGTAAATGTATCCATCTCACAATACAAATCCCAATATCTTTATCCACATGTCCCTATCTGATTTTACACATCTATACTGTATGTCCTGTTATTTAGATGTATTGCTGACTAGGGGTGAGGGGGGATGTTACTGATTTGAGATTTGTTATTTACTGCAGGCCTCAGTGCTAAGAAAGATTTGATACTGTCATAATGAACTCAAGCAACAATGAATGAATGACAGTTAATGTAAGCTCTAGATCTTCACAGTAGAATTCTGGAATGACTTGTAAAAATATTTTACTCCTCAAAGATGTAATAATAATAATAATCTTTATTTATATAGCACTTTTCAAAACAAAGTTACAAAGTGCTAGCCTAGAAATCTAGACGCACCCTAGCGGCGGCAAATTAATTTGCTCAGCCTGTACGTCTAGTATCAAACCATAGGGATTTCTATTGGCTAACACCGTGGATGTCATTCAATCACAGCGCTCTTGTTAGAGAGTCTTAAGGCGGGCTTAACAGGATAACGACAGTCCTACGACGGTGAACAACAAGGAAGGTGGCTATGGCGAACGAAGAGCGGTTGTTTGAATCGGCGTTGGCGTCAACTTTGGAGAAGCTTTTCTTTGAAAGTTGAGCAACACAATGCACTTAAGTCATTCCTTCGAAGAAGGATGTATTTGCCGCTTTGCCGAATCGGATAATGGATATGGTCGTAGCGCTGGCCTATTGCATGCCTAGGCAGTTTGAAAGACAATTCTCTGCCCGCCCCTTGGATTAAGCAAGGTGAATGGTTCGATGCCAGACTATACATTTCAATGATATAGGATGGCCCGCCAGGCTAACAAAGTGCTGTACAATATCAACATAAATGAAAATGCAAATAAGACATAATAATATAACAATCAAATAATATATACTAATTCAATTAGAACCTAACATAAATTTGAAAAAGGAAAATAAACTTACACTGAAATAAAACTTACTGAAATAAAACTTGACACTGAAATAAAACTTAATAAACTTAACACAAAATGAAGTATATTACTTAAACAAAACTAAGGAAGGCTTGCTTGTAAAGATGAGTTTTAAGGAGGGATTTAAATGAGCATACTGACTTGGCTGACCTGATTTCCTCAGGCAGGTCATTCCAGAGCCTAGGTGCCCTGACACTAAATGCTCTCTCCCCTTTAGTTTTGAGATTGACCTTAGGAATAGTTAGGAAACCACTACCAGATGATCTTAAAGTACGCACAGGTGTATAAGGTACTAGAAGATCAGATATGTAGTTGGGAGACAGGCCATGTAGAGCTTTAAAAGTAATCAGAAGAATCTTAAAATGAATTCTAAAGCTTACTGGGAGCCAGTGCAGTGAGGCTAAACCAGGAGTAATGTGATTACAGTACTTTGTCTTAGTAAGAAGCCGGGCAGCTGCATTCTGAACAGTTTGAAGTCTCTTTATAGATTTTTGGTTCAGACAAGAAAAAAGACTATTGCAGTAATCCAGGCGTGAAGAATGTATAATGGTCTCAGTGTCTTTAAAAGTTAAGATGGAACTAATCTTGGAAATATTTCTGAGGTGATAGAAACAAGACTGTATGAGCTTTGTGATGTGACGTTCAAAGCTTAAATTGCTGTCAAACCAGACCCCAAGATTCTTTGCAACAGGTTTTACAGTCTAAAATTTGAAGGGGACCTAAGGATGGTATCATTTGTTTCACTATGTGCTGGGATCCAATGATGAGGACTTCTGTTTAGTCAGAATTCAACTGAAGGAAATTGTTTGACATCCAGTTTTTTATGTCACAAAGACATTCATTTAAGGAATTCAGCATAGGATCAGAGGACCTAATGGGCAGGTACAGCTGTGTATCATCAGCATAGAAGTGGAAGGAGACACAGTGTTTCTGGATAATGTGCCCAAGAGGAAGCATGTATAAACAAAATAAGATTGGTCCTAAAACTGACCCTTGAGGTACCCCATACTTGACAGGAGAAAATGAAGATGTGTAACTGTTTGCAGAAACACAAAACTTCCTATTTGACAAGTAAGATTTAAGTAAGACTTCCTATTTGACAAGTAACACATCGGCAAATCATTGTAAGGCTGTACCAGAAATTCCCACCCAATGTTCCAGTCTATGCAGCAGGATGCTGTGATCAATAGTGTCAAAGGCTGCGCTAAGATCAAGAAGTACAAGGACAGAACACATGCCATCATCAGCTGTTCTTAAAAGGTCATTTGTAACTTTAAGCAGTGCTGTCTCAGTGCTATGATACTTTCGGCATTGTAGCTTTTCAAAAAGATTATTATTTTCCAGTGCAGAGACAAGCTGCTTGGACACTAATCTTTCAAGAATCTTTGATACAAATGGTAACTTGAAAATAGGTCTGTAGTTTTGAGGTAGAGATGGATCATAGAGATGATTTCTTTAGCAATGGGCTCACACTTGCAGTTTTAAAGTAATCAGGGATCAATTTAAAAGTGAACTATTAAAAATAGAAAGCAAACAGGACCCAACAGATTCAATTACTTCTAATAGGAACTTTGTTGGTACTACATTATTATTATATTATTATATATACTTTTTTGATCCCGTGAGGGAAATTTGGTCTCTGCATTTAACCCAATCGGTGAATTAGTGAAACACAAACAGCACACAGTGTACACACAGTGAGGTGAAGCACACACTAATCCCGGCACAGTGAGCTGCCTGCTACAATGGCGGCGCTCGGGGAGCAGTGAGGGGTTAGATGCCTTGCTCAAGGGCACTTCAGCCGCAGCCCACTGGTCGGGGCTCGAACCGGCAACCCTCCGGTTACAAGTCCAGAGTGCTAACCAGTGGGCCACGGCAAGAGGACTGGAAGATACTGTAACTGTATTGAAGTGGTTTAAAGTATGCCTATCCTGTAAGAAAGAGACTTCAGAGTGCATAGTATTAGGAGTGATAGAGGTTCTAATTGACTCTACTTTCTCAGTAAAAAAGGACACTTTTCACAATCCACTGGGACACAGGGAGTAGATGGCTTTACCAGCTGCTCTACTGTTTTAAATAGAAATCTAGGGTTATGCTGATGATCAGAAATAAGTTCTGAAAAGTAATGTGATCTTGCATCCTTAACCAAGATGTTATAGTGTTTAAGTGATTCCTTCATAATGAACTTGAAGACCAGACTTCTTCCATTTACACTCAGCTTTCCTACAATCCCTTCTACAACTACGAATGCCACTATTAATCCAGGGCTGCTTTCTTTCTGATTTAGTTCTAACCTTCATGGGTGCAATAACATTTAGAGAAGACAAGCAGATGGAATTAAATTGGTCAACCAGATCATTGGTACAAGAGTATTCAGAGAGGTCAGGGCATTGACTCTGGAATAATGCACAGAATTTGGAGGCACTATGCTCATTGAATATGCGGGAACAGAAAGAGCTGGGAGTGACAGTATTGATGATGGATGTTTCACAACTAAAAACTATAGTTATGATCAGATACAGTCATATCAAAACAATCAACAGAGGATATTTTAAGACCCAGAGTGAAAACAAGGTCCAGTGTATGACCACGGTTATGTGTTGGTCCAGACACATGTTGGCAAAATTGAAAAGATTTAACAATGTTTAGGAAATCAGTAGCATGAACATTACTGGAGTTATCAACATGAAAATTAAAATCACCACAAAGAACAACACTGTCATAATATAAGACAAGAGTGGAGAGTAATTCTTGGAAATTAATAAACAAACAAAATTGGATCAGGACCACAAAGTTTAAAAGTGAGCGCTTCAAAGAAAGAAAAGTCATCACAAGGTATTTGGTGACATTTTAAGCTTATCCTGTACACACTCACAATGCCTCCCCCGCGACCACTGACTCTAGGTTTGTTGAAAAAGACTCGTACTGAGGAGGACACAGTTCAACAAGCTGACTATGATCATTTGTTTGTAGCCAGGACTCAGTTAAAAACATAAAATCCAAGTTGGCAGATGAAATAAAATCGTTTAAAATAAATGTCTTATTTGAAAGAGATCTCACATTAAGTAGTGCCAGCTTAAAGGTGCCATGTGTAGCCTAAGAATTGAGGTAAAAATATCCAAAAGAAAAAAACTTTATTTTTCTTCTACTAAAAACAACCACTACCTCTCTACAACTCTCATCAAAAACCGGATTATATTCTCCACCTTTTCCAACGGCAACCTCTTCATTCTGGACGTTATGTCATCTGAACCCAGCAAGAAACGCACTCGTGACTACACAACAGAGACTGAACCAGAATCACCTACCGCTTGCACTACTTCCACATCCATCGAGGTCAGTTTACTACAATCCATAAACAACAAACTTGCAATACTGGAACATCTGCACGCAGATATTAAGGACTTAAAAGCCAGCCTCGAATTTTCCCAATCACAGATCGACACACTCGCATTAGAAAACCGTGAACTCAAAGGAAATATCACAAACTTATCCGACCATGTTAATCAACTCACCAGCGAAAATCGGATCATGAAAGAAACAATCCTAGACCTCCAGTGCCGCAGTATGCGCGATAACGTAATTTTTTCCGGAATTCCCCTGCCAACTTCTAAAGATACACCCGACGACCCAGAGAAAGCAGTTAAAGAATTCTTGCAGTCATCTCTCAAACTACCGCCAGAAACAGTTGACAAGATTACCTTCCACCGTGTACACCGTCTCACTTCCAAAGACAATAAAAAAACCTCCTCCAATTATCGCCAAGTTCGAACACTTCAAACACAAAGAACTCATCAAAAGCAAAGGGAAAGAACTGAAAGGCACTTCATTCGGACTAAACGACCAATTCCCACAAGTAATACAGGAAAGAAGAAGAGCCCTCTTGCCCATAATGAAAACAACTCAGGCAAGAGGGCAAACGAGCAGCACTGTCAGTCGATAAACTGTATGTCAATGGAACTCTGTATCGCAACCCCAATATCACCACCTGGCTATAGCACATCATACCTCATGCCAACATTCATCTTGATTATAACATTGTCACCCTCAACTCTCTCTAACCCACTGCCTACTGATGCTTGGATCACGGATCACTTCTCTCTTCTTATGTTTCATTCCTTTTGCTCCCCCTACCCACCCATTCTCTTTTGCTCTCTCAATGTTTAATGTTATTCATGGTGTTTTTTGTCTATACATGTTTGCTTGTGTGTCCTGTCTGTTTTGTTTATTATGTCTATAGGCTAAAGTCAAATTATGATCTGTATGTTTTCAATGCTAAACAGGAAATGTTCATGCTGTCACCACTCCAGAACCAAATTCCTACCTCTTTATGCTCTATATTCTTCTCAGCCCCTACTCTTTACATCTCATTCGCACACCACATTACATACCTATTCCTCCACCCCCCCCTTCCCCCTCTCCTATCTAACTGACACCTGCACACACTCTCACACACACACAATACCCACCTTATCAAACATTTTCATAACTGTACAATCACAACATGGTACCACTTACATTCCTGACCTGGAACATCCGTGGGATTGGATCTCGGGCAAAGAGGCTCAAAATCTTAAATCATTTGGATAGTTTAAAAGCTGACACATGTCTCCTACAAGAAACTCATCTCTCAGAATTAGACTACACCAAGCATCAAATCAAGACAATTCAATCACATTTTCTCATCTCATTACAATACAAAACAAAGGGGAGTTTGCATTCTGATTAACAAAAGAATCTCATTCATCCATAACGCCACCATCACAGACCCAGAAGGACGTTTTGTCATCATAAACATCTCAATTCACAATACCCCTGTAACAATTGTTTATGTTTATGGCCCTAATACAGACAACCCAGTTTTCTTTCAGAACCTCTTCACCTCCATCTCAACTCTATCTGGCTGTCCCATCATAATTGCAGGCGACTTTAATACAGTGTTAGACCCCACATTTGACAGATCTGATCACTCTAAAAGCAAACGAATCTGGCAATCCACAAAAACAATAAAACAGTTCATGAGCGATTCTGGCCTTGGCGATTGTTGGTGGCTTCAGCACCCAGACTCCAAATGCTACTCTTTTTTCTCTCCGGTCCACCACTCCTATTCCCGTATTGATTATTTTCTAACCAGCAACTCTATCATGAAAAATATCTCTGATTCAACTATTCATCCCATAGTCATTAGCGATCATGCCCCAGTTACAATTAAATGGAACATAACGAACCAACAGCGACCAATTAGCAAATGGCGTTTTAATACATCCCTCTTACAAGACCCACATTTCATCAGTTTTGTTGGGAGAGAGTGGGCATTCTTTCTAGAAATGAACGGCTCCCCTGAATCATCTCCTTCCCTTCTGTGGGAAACAGGAAAAGCAGTACTCAGAGGAAGAATCATCTCATATTCAGTATACAAAAAAAAAAAGAAGGAAAAAGAACAGGAAGTAGAACTCAACAATAAAATTAAACAGTTAGAAGAAACCAATGCAAGCAACCCAACTGAAGAAACACAGGCAAAACTTAGGAAACATAAATTCAAACTCAATGAAATACTCAATAAACACACTCAATTTATGATTCACCGTCTAAGCACACTATCCACCCAGAACTCTGAACTCACACTATACTGACTTTGCACTCATTCACTCCTCAGCACTCATGACCCCCCCCCCACACACACACCCACACACACCTACAAGACTTTTAGCACTTTTACATCCCTCTCCCTATGCTACAGACCTTTTATTTATTTTCTTATTTCATCACACGTCAAAACACACACACACACACACACACACACACACACACACACATATCTGACTTTCTCCAACTTTTGCACACTTTTTATTTATTATTTTTGATTTCTCCTCCATCTACCCATGTCCTTGATTGCCTAGCCTTTCTGCCCCCCCACCCCCCACCCCACCCCCCCATCCCCATCCCAACACACACACTTACATCATCACTGTCATCACTTCACATACATACAGCACTCCTCTACATACTTGCTGCACACTGCCCCCACATACACAGCACATTGTCTTCAGGATCTTCTCCAACACACATCCTCTACATACTTACAGCACACTGCCCCCACCTACCCACACACACACACTACACACATACACACACAGTCACTGCTCCACTCCCCTCCCGCCCACACACACATCTTCACTGTCATCACTCACATACATTACATACAGTACTCTGCTTGCAATAGTAAGTCCCTGACCCCCCCCCCCCAACACACACACTTACATCATCACTGTCATCACTTCACATACATACAGCACACTGCTTGCTACAGTAAGCCTCCTCTACATACTTGCTGCACACTGCCCCCACATACACAGCACATTGTCTTCAGGATCTTCTCCAACACACATCCTCTACATACTTACAGCACACTGCCCCCACCTACCCACCTACACACTACACACACACACACACACAGTCACTGCTCCACTCCCCTCCCGCCCACACACACATCTTCACTGTCATCACTCACATACATTACACACAGTACTCTGCTTGCAATAGTAAGTCCCTGCCCCCCCTACATACACAGCACATTATTTCATCAGGAAGCTTCTCCAACACACATCCCCAACATACTTACAGCACACTGCCCCCCCCCAATACACAGCACATTGTCTCATGAGGAAGCTTCTCCAACACACATATTGCACACTGCCCTCTCCCCACATACACAGCACACTATCCCATCTCCCCTGTCATCCCCCCAACACACACACCAAGACCCCCTGGCAGTTGGGTTAGCCCCTTGAGCCGTGGATCTGCCCAAGGTTTCTTCCTTGGTAAGGGAGTTTTTCCTTGCCCCTGTTGCTCTTGGGTGCTCCCTTGTTGGTGCCCCCACCCAATCCCAATCCTCCCCACCTTTTTTTATGCAGCCCTTGCCACTTAATCTACTAAACCCCTCTTCTACTGCACTTTTACCCCCCATTAATGCACAAATAGGCTGACACCAGACATAATTTCACTGCATTTCTTACTTCCAGTAACTATATGCATGTGACAATAAACTTCCTTGTATCCTTGTAAGGCAGGAAAACTTCCACCATAGCAATAAATCAGGTAAATACTTAGCAAATCAAATCCAACGTAACAAAGAAAAAATCAACAATCCGGTAATAAAGAACTCAGCAGGGAAGCTAACCAGCTCACCTGAAGAAATAAATCATGTTTTTTTACCAGTTTTACAATAAACTATATTCTTCAGAAATAAACCCCAACCAGGAATTCATAGACTCTTTCCTAAACAGCATCGAATTACCACAACTCAATGAGGCCGAAATAAAAACCTAGAATCACCTATAACTCAACAAGAACTGTTTGATGCCCTGAAACAGATGCCCGATAATAAAGCACCAGGTCCTGATGGCTTTCCTGCTGAGTTCTACAAACAATTTTGGACCATCTTAGCTCCACTTTTCATCAGAATGATTAATGAATCAAAACAGAAAGGACGTCTTCCAACTAGTTCCACCACAGCCTCAATTTCACTGCTCCTCAAGCCCAATAAGACCCAACATTGCCATCCAGCTACCGACCAATTTCTCTCCTCAATGTGGACAATAAGATAATCCTTAAAAATGCTAGCACACAGATTAGCAGAGGTCACCCCATCCATTATCCACCCAGACCAAACAGGCTTCATTAAAGGTAGAATTTCATCCACCAACACCCGCAGACTGTTAAATATAATGTATCACTCTACAAATTTTCAAGATAATACCATCATAGCAACTCTGGACGAGAAAAAGCTTTTGATAGGGTGAAGTGGAATTTCCTGTTTTCCACATTAGGGAGGTTTGGCTTCGGGAGTCGCTCATTAACTGGATTAAACTTCTATATACCTCTCCTTCAGCCACAGTAATCACCAATGGACTAACATCACAAAGTTTCACTCTTCACGGGGAACTAGACAGGGGTGCCCACTCTCCCCTCACGATTTACAATCTTCATTGAACCCCTAGCAGCTGCCATCCCGTCAGAACCCCCTCATCAAAGGTGTCCAGACTCCATATATGCATCACAAAATCAGCCTTTATGCTGACGACATTCTTCTCTTTCTTCAAGACCCCACAACATCAGTAGAAGAAACCATCAAACTCATTGACACATTCTCTAAAATTTCTGAATACTCAATCAATTGGAATAAATCTGCAGTTCTCCCATTACATCCCAACAGCTGGGATGTGACAGCCAACTCTTCACCTATCCCACTCTGCACTAACTATATCACTTACTTAGGGATAAAAGTCTCCCCCAGGCTGTCAGACTTATTTAGCCTAAATTATTCCCCTCTACTCACTTCAATAGATGATGACCTTCAACGCTGGAAGAACCTCCCATTATCCATCATGGGCAGAATCTCAGTAATCAAAATGACAATACTGCCCAAAATAAACTATCTATTCTCTATGATTCCAACCCAGCCCACCACCCTCTGGTTTAAGTCTCTCGATTCATTAATCACTAAACTCTACTGGAAAGATAAGACCCCAAGGATCAAACTCGCCACTCTCCAAAAACCAAAAGCAATGGGAGGACTAGAGGCCCCACACTTTCAGCACTATGCCCTGGCCAACCAGCTCCACTTCATCCACAAATGGCTACACCCCACCCCAGACAACACCTGGTTAGACCTAGAACAAACAATCTGTAAAGAAATTAAAATCTCAGATCTCCCTTTCTGCAGTCAGTCGGTCAAAAAACATCCATCCTTCAAAGCCCCAACAATTTCAGCTACTCTGACAGCCTGGTGGAGATTCTATCACATCACTGATTCACCTATAGCACCATCAATTCGCTTTTGATTTGGAATAACCCAGATTTCACCGTCAATAAAAAAAAACTTAACTTTCACACATGGATGGGAAAGGGCATCACTCACCTTCAACACATTCTTCAAGACAATAATCTGGCCTCATTTTCCTGTTTGGTCCAGAAGCACGGCATCGAGAGTAAACACTTCTTACAATACCTGCAAATTAAATCATCTATCCTAGGAAAAAATTAACATCCAGACAGCTAACCTTGACATTCCCCACCAATCTCAGAGCTGCTTAATATTCCCTCTCCCAAAAAAATACTCTCCCAAACTTACAAAATTATATCTCGTTCAGAAAAAACAATTGGCCTGCCATATCACAAATGGGAATCAGACTTATCAATTACTCCCGGGGCCGACTTCTGGACCAAAATGTGCAAAACATCTACCTCATGACAAAGAATAGTAATCTACAACTAATACAATACAAGGTTCTTCACAGATTCCACTTCACTGCACATAAATTGGCTAAAATGGGGTTTGGCTCGGATCTTTGCACTCACTGCACACAAAATAACCCAGATACATACATTCATGCGGTTTGGCATTGCACTCCAATCAACCACTTCTGGGTGAGTGTCACAAAATCTCTCTCTTCCATCTTTGGCTGTCACATCCCAGCATCCCTTCCTTATGCATACTTGGTGATACATCCACAGTCAATTTAAGCAACTCCTGCAATAAAACACTGCTGGTAGCTGACTATCGCCAAGAAAACAATCCTCATGAACTGGAAATCTAAGAAAAAGCTCACATCACTCATTGGAAAAACTTGTTAACAGACTATATATCATTAGAAAACCTATCAACTACAAACTTAATCAATACTCAGGATACAACCTCTCCTTGGTACCCCTTTATCACCTACTTACAGTCCTGACCCTCTTTGCCTGAGTTCCATCTCCACACGATCATAACACACTTCATCAACAGATACACATATCATCGAACACTAGGCAGGGAGGGTAGCTGGAACTATTATTGTTGTTATTATTATTATTATTATTATTATTATTAGTATTATTATTATTATTATTAGTAATATAAATAGCATCCCCTTCTTTTTCCTCCCCTTTTATTTACATTCTCTGATAACTTTACTAATTTCCTCTTTTCTCTCTGCCTCTCCCATCGTTATTCTGCCGGGCCCCATTGGATGGCTTGGGAGACTTCGGTCCTGGTGGGTCGCTGTGTGGTTTGGCATTGGTTGGGTCCTGTGGGTTATCTATTGGCCCTGGGCCCCGGTGTGCACCCTCCTCATACGGCTCATGCACACGCCTTGTCCTGGAAGCACACAGCACGCTTTTACTCTCTTTTAATCGCACTACATGTTAGGTGACATACATAAACAAAAACTACAAAACAGGCTAGGGTAAGAGTGGAGTGCAGGTAGATGCCTCATCAGGTGTCTATCTGCATGCCTCACTTATTTTAATGCACACATTACAGAGGAGGCATACATCTTACACAGGGTAAGTGTGGTGTGCATGGGGAAATCCTGACAGATATTCACCATGCATGCCCACTTCTTTTAATGCTACACTCTAGATAGACCCCTCAACCTAGCCATTCACATACTGTACATATTTAGGTCAAGAGTGGCGTGTTGGGTGAAGGTCTGGGGGCGAGATGTGGTTGGTCGTGGTAGTGGGGGATGTGTGCATATGCTGGGGGCCTGGGGCGATGGGTGGCACGCAGGTCCTCCCCCGCTGTCAGCTCGTCTGTGAGATATAACTGCAGGGGCTGGGTGGAACTGTGGCCATTAATGGGTGCCCAGGTTGGCAATCAGTCAGGCAATCAACCAGGCAATCAGTTATTCCTATTATTATACTTATCATTAATAGAATAATTACAACTCCTCTCCTCTGAAACCCTCCCTCTCTTATGTTCCAGCTTCTCTCCTCCTGGCCCAACAGCAAGCCAGCCTTATACATATGCGCACACACACACACACACACATACATCCTCACATACTCACTACCCCTCACCCCCCATCCCCACCCTATCCCAACACCACCTCATTCACACTCTCAGAGCTACCATCCGCACCCCCATCCCCCCTTCTTTTCATTCCGGTCATCAATTTCATCCCTGATAATCATATCTGTAATAATCCTGGCCGCAAATCATCCTTAGCCTTTCTGTTATTAATGTTATGTTATGTTTGTGGAAGCCAAGTCAATGTGATGTCTTGTTAAGTTACAGTATGTGTTTATGTAATGTACGCCTGTTTGTCGTATGTAGTATTCATGTGCATGTCGTAGTGTTGCATTTTCTGTAATGTCAATGATGTTTGCAAATAAAAAAAAAAAAAAAAAATATCCAAAAGATGAGCTACACGCATCAAAAGAATGAGTAGAAATAGGGGCGATGATGTCATTAAAAAAATAACAAGGTATAGTGCTGCAGAGATATCAACCTGAATTAGCATGCTAAATTACTAGCCACAGCCCGACAGGTGTCATAATACCAGTTTTAGGCCATGGGAGGCAGTATCACGGACAACATAACCGCTAGCCAAACTGCAATACACGAGTCTCGGTTGTTACTCTAGGGTAAACCAGCTCACTTTCTGGAGGTATACTGCCCCCATCTTTTATGGAATGTGGAGTATGAATTGATTTTTGGCGGACATTACACATGGCACCTTTAAGACACGCCCTCGTGCTTGAGTTAGATGATGTGTATATTATACAGCAAATATCTAGCCCCAGAGGTCCGATCTGAAGTGGCTCCATGTCTGAAATTAAACTTTAGGGGGTGAAGATTATATGGTGAAACTTTCATGCGTTAGTCATAAAATGCACAATTGTTTTGCTTATCAGCTTAACTAAGAGGGTCTCCACCTGTTTGGGGCTGAGGGCCTCCAAAGGTCAAACCAAAACACCAGGCACAGCAGCTTATGGTCACTGCTTATGATCCAACAAACATTATTAAAGGCTATTACAGGGTGTTCATTTTCATATGTCCACATTTTGTATGTGTTTAGAAGTTATGACATTATTCACAGATTGGAAAAGGTGATTTTATCCTGTTGGGAGGGGAAAGGAAATAGCATAAAATACCCGTCTAGCGTGTTTCATGAGTATGTACAAAAACACATCAGGTCCCTCACACCGCTCACGTTACCTCAGCACACACAAGCTGAGAACCACCAGAGTTATATATGGTCTACGTGTTATGATTTAAAATATAATCCCTTAAATTTATCAACTGTATTTTGAATGCCAGACAATTCAATTGTAACTGTATTTAAATATGTAATCCCAGAATACATGGGTTACACCAGTCAGCCTATAGTTACTCAAATAATTCCGTAAAGGAAATGATGTACATTATAAAATTATGGCTTTTATTTGACACTCCTGGACAGAAGGCGTAAAAAACATTTAAAATACTAATTACAACGATAGACAGAAAAATGTGTTAATATAAATAGTACATTATAACAATTGTAAAATAAAATCATGACTTATTGTTTGTGACCGTCTTTATATTATGAATGTATCAGTTCATTGTACTAAAACATCATGAAGTGACGGAGAGCCGCAGAGGAGAGAGAGAGAGAGAGAGAGAGAGAGAGAGAGAGAGAGAGAGAGAGAGAGAGAGAGAGAGAGAGAGATGGAAATGGAAGAAAAAAGGGAAGAGAGGACACAAACTGGAAGAGACATTGAAAAACAAGACAAAAAGAGAGGACAGAGAAATAGGCATGTAAATAAACAGCAAACAAGGTAAATAGACAGTAAACAGAGTAAATAAACAGTCAACAGTAGACGGAGGAGAAAAGGAAAGCGAAAGTTGGAAAGTGAGAGGAGCGGAGGGTCAGAGCAACACATCGGCCACGTCTGTTGAGCTTGCTGCAGTCAGAGCGTCATGTTGGCCGTCTCTGCGTCGAGCGTGGTGCTGTTGAGCTGGCCGGGGTCAGAGTGAGACGTTGGTGGTCTCGGGCTCAGAGTGAGACGTTGGTGGTCTCAGGCTCAGAGTGAGACGTTGGTGGTCTCGGGCTCAGAGTGAGACGTTGGTGGTCTCGGGGTTGATCCTGTTGCTGCTCAGGCTGTGGATCATGGCGATCATGTGCATGTTCTTGTTCAGCTCCTCCTCCTTCTTCTGCAGCTTGGCCTCCAGCTGGGACTTCTGCAGCTCCAGAGACGAGGCCTGGGGACGAGGGAGAGCGCCCCACACACACACACGCACACGCGATCACACATATACAACACACAACAAACACACACACAAAATCACACACACAATCATGGAATGCACTTTTTCACCTTCATCTCATTTACTCATCTTTCCTACATTGTCTGTCTCTCCCTTTTCCGTTCCCCCTTCATCCCTTCATCCCTTCTTTCCATATGTTTGTCTCCCTCCATCATCTCCCAGTACTGCAGCCCTATCTGAGGGCTGAGCTCACGCTCACACACACACACACCTTGATGCTGGCATCTTTCCTTGCTTGCTCTGTCTTGTTCAGCTCCTTCCTCAGGATGCTGATGCTCTCCTCCATCTCACTGGCCTGCTCCTGCTGACTCTTCAGCTCCCCCTGCAGGTCTGGTGGAGTAAAGGCAAAGATTAAACACATACGCACATGACTATTAAGATGGTTATATTTAATGACACATGTATATATGCTACCAGTGTTTCCCATACATTGACTTATTTGTGGAGGCCCACCACAAAATCAACACTGATCACCACACAATGATTTTCCAGGTTGTACTAAATTGTGCTTAAATCTGGTTAGCATCATAACCACGCTGTGCTAATTTGTTAAAAACTGTTGCATTCAAGTTAATTCTGCAAACCAACCACCACAAATGGCATTCAATTCTCTGGGAAACACTGATGCTTCCTTATAGATAAATATGTTATGCCAGTATTTATCCATAAGGTAGTGACTTTCACACTAGTCACACTACAGCAGTAGTGGATTGATTGATGCAGTGTTTTTCAACCACTGTGCCGTGAGAGATCATCAGGTGTGCCGCAGAAAATTACCCAAATGTCACTCACTGGTCCAGAAAAGCAACTGTTGCATCAAAGAAATCATAACCACATGCTCTCATTGATTGTATTAGTTAGTGTGCCGTGGGACATTTTAAGTGTCAAAAGTGTGCCGTGGCACAAAAAAGGTTGAAAAACACTGCACTACAGTACACGTAAGACATTGTCATCAGCATGCCCTCACTAGACTTGAACAGTAATGAAGAGAAACACGAGACCCATTTCCATGACCACTCACCTGAGATGGTCTCCTCCTTCTCCTTGAGGTCAGCCTGCTGGCCTTTGATCAGCTTGTCCTTCTCTGCCCCCTCTGCCAGGGTCCTGCCCCACACAACGGACAGTTAGGAGCAGCCATCTCACACACACATGCGTGTGGATACAGTTAGGAGCAGCCATCTCACACATACAGTTAGGAGCAGCGTTCTCACACACACACACGTGTGGATACAGGTCCTTGTCTCTAGTGTGGGAGTCTGTGTCATAGAACACTGTCCAGTTCTATATATAGAGTCTATGGTCTGTGTAAGTCTCCTTTTTCCATTGTTGTGTGTAAATGTGTGCATCCATCTCTGCTTGTGTGCGTGTGTATGTGTTTTTTTTATCTGTGTTCTCATCTATGTGTTCTCATGTATGTGTGTGTGTGTGTGTGTGTGTGTGTGTGGTCACCTCTCATGCTGCAGGCGGAGTGCTTCGTGGCTCTTCTTCAGGGTCTCTGCCTGGTGTGTGAGAGCCGTGTGGGCCCCCTTCAGTTCCTTCAGCACGCGCTCAGTCTCATTGTACCTTCACACACACACACACACACACACACACACACACAAACAAGCACACACACACACACACACACACACACAAGCACACACACACACACACACACACAAGCACAAACACACACACACACTCACACACACACACACACACACACACACACACAAACAAGCACACACACACACACACAAGCACAATCACGCACACAAACAAGCACACAAACAAGCACACACACACACTCACACAAACAAGCACACACACACACAAGCACAAACACACGCACACACACACAAAGATGGATGCACATTAACTAAGTGCACAGACAGATACATGAGCACTTGAGCAGAACAGAAGAACTGAACAAACACATCAGCATTCAGACTCAATATGTCGGGCTTTGGGCGTGCACACGCAGCACGCGCTCACTAAACTCTACTGGATCATCCTTAAGACATAGGCTCACACACCGCACTCTCACTAAACTCTACTGGGAGTTCTCAAGACGTTCGACTCACACACACACTGCGCGCACTCACTAAACTCTGCTGGAGTCCTTAGGACGTAGGCTCACACACGCACACTCACTAAACTCTACTGGGCGTCATCAAGACAACACTCACACACACACACGCACACACACTAAACTCTACTGGGCGTCATCAAGACAACACTCACACACACACACACTAAACTCTACTGGGGTCATCCAGGACAACACACCTGCGCTGCTAAACTCTGCTGAAGGTCATCAAGACAAAACACTCCGCAGCACACACACTAAACTCTGCCTGGCCGGGTCATCCAGACATCGGCTCGCATGCCTTGCGCACACACTAAAGCTCTACTGGCCGATCATGGACGTAAAATCACTTGTAGCATGCCTTGCGCACACACACACTGCACTTACAAACCTGCATTTTGTCCTCAAGACCGTAAAACTCTGCTGAAAGTATCGCATGGCCACACACACACATCGCTCCACACACATCTGTCTGGCGGCCAAAACTTACTGGCTGTCCTCAAGACATGCATTCGTATTACACACACACACTCAGCTCTCCGACTGACCGCTCAAGCTGCTTTAACAGGGGTTAATTGGCTTTTTTTGTGGGGTCGCGCGTCTGGCCTGTGGGGGATGTCCACACAGTTCTGACTGTGAGGAACCTCGGCATGTGGAAACAAATATACTCAGCTGCAACACACAGGGTACACATATGCATGCATATGACTGCACACATCTCCCGCTTTACTTACCCGGCTAGCCTACGATACAAAAATATATAAATAAATCATAATTTCATACCTCTTCTTGCTTTCATTGTAGACTGTGTTCAACTTTAACATACAGTATAGAAGTAAACCCCCTCTCTTTGCCCCACTCTCTCTCGCTCGCTCAATGGACACGCGTGACTTAGCCGACACAATCCAAATAAAACTTTCACAATCGTAAAATCAAGGATGCATAGAAGACGACTAGCTAAATTAGTATTAAATCCACTGCTCATATTTGTTTAAAACTCTTTCATTCAATTTGATTGATCATCTCAATACCAATGTTACCCAAAAGGGCCTGTCCCAAGGGGAACAAGTATTACCTTGAAACTTAAACACACATGGGGAAACTGAACAGTCCAATCAGTAGACTATGATAAGATAGCCAACTATGGTAGGCTACATTGTTTACAATATCTCCAGGCTTCAACCAGACAGCTGAATTAAAGAGGTAGAGTTGTAATAGAAATAGTAGGCCTAGGCTGGGATAATCTTCATAAAGTGTGCTGTCATAAATATCAGTCATTCAGTATTCTCGTTTTTATATCAGAATATAAAATAATATAGATATGTTCTATTATATATTGTATTGTAATCCTCTGGTGTTCTAAGGTAGGCTATTGAAATGTTATTAAATAAAATATGTCTACCACTCCCAAAAAAAAAAAAAAAAATATAGAGGTTAATTGTCGAACCGTGGGTCCATCATGATACAAGCAATCATTGAGGTTTGGTGTATGAATTTACAGCCCCACTGGATGAATATGTATGTGTGTATGCATGCATGCAAAGATGTGTTTGTGTGGATAAATGTGTGTGTGTATGCATGCATGCGTGCATATGCGGATATCTGTTTATGTGTGTGTGTGTGTGTGTGTGTGTGTGTATGCATGCATGCAAAGATGTGTTTGTGTGGATAAATGTGTGTGTGTATGCATGCATGCGTGCGTGTGTGTGTGTGTGTGTGTGTGTATGCATGCATGCAAAATATGTTTGTGTAGATAAATAATGTGTGTATGGCAACATCTATGCATGGTGTATTGTTGTGTGTATTATTGTATGTGTGTATGCATACATGCAAATATGTGTTTGTGTGGATCGCTAATGTATTATTGTGTATGCAATCCCCACATCGCGATGGCGTGTGTAATACATGCAATACAAGGAAATGTTTTGTGTGTGGATAAATAATTGACGTGTGCATCCCATATCGTGTGTGTGTGTGTGTGTATGCATGCATGCAAAGATGTGTTTGTGTGGATAAATGTGTGTGTGTATGCATGCATGCATGCATTGCATGACGTATTATTAAATAATACTGTGTCATCTCAACTCACAATACATGCAAAAGATATTGTTTGTGTGGATATAATGTAATAATGATAATATGCATGTCACATGCATGCGTGTGTGTATGCATGCATGCAAAGATAATGTGTTTGTTTATTATTGGTCGCGTGTGTGATAGCGTAGTGTAACTGTGTGTGTGTGTATATATGCATGCATGCATGCATGCAAAGATGTGTTTGTTTGTGTGGATAAACGTGTGTGCATATGCATGTGTGTGTGTGTGTATATGCATGCATGCATGCAAAGATGTGTTTGTTTGTGTGGATAAATGTGTGTGCATATGCATGTGTGTGTGTGTGTGTGTGCGCGTGTGTGTGTGTGTGTGTGTGCGTGGTCACCTGTTGAGCAGCTGGTTGTAGGAGCTCTTCAGGGCCTGGTGCTCTCGAGACCACACTACGAAGCTGGCCCCGTTAACTCCAGCAGCTGTGTGATGTCCTGCTTGACGCGCTGCACCTCCAGAACCTGCTCCCCCAGCTCCCCCCGCACCGCCTCCTTACTGCGCTCACTCTCCTGCAGCAGAGACGCCAGCTTACGCGCCTGGGAGAGAGGGAGGGAGAGAGAGGGAGAGGAGAGAGAGGGAGGGAGAGGAGAGAGGAGGAGAGGGAGGAGGAGAGAGAGGAGGGAGGGAGGAGGAGAAGATGCAGGAGGAGAGAGAGGAAGAGAGGCAGGGGAGGGAGAGAGGGAGAGGAGAAAGAGGCAGGGAGGAGAGAGGAGAGAGAGAGGAGGGGAGAGAGGAGAGGAAGAGGCAGGGAGGGAGAGAGGAGAGAGAGAGGAGAGAGAGGGAGAGGAGAAGAGGCAGTGAGGGAGAGAGAGAGAGGAGGGAGGAAGAGAAGAAGGGTGGGAGGGGGTTGAGGGAGGGAGAGAGATGGAGGGAATCACAGAGGAGAAGGAAGGGAGCGAGGGAAGGAAGAGAGAGAGAAAGAGGAGGAGGTAGAGAGGAGGAGATGAGAGCAGGAAGGACAGAGTGTTGCAGATGAGGCGGTAGACAGGAGGGTAGATAGGGGGCAGATATGAGGGGCAGATGGGAGGGGGGGCAGATACAGACAAGAGGGCTGTAGATAAGAGGTGTGTGATGAGGTTGCAGGATGGAAGAGGGGGCAGATAAGGAGGGGGGGGGTAGATAAGAGGGGGTAGATAAGAGGGGGGGTAGATAAGAGGGGGGTAGATAAGAGGGGGGGGTAGATAAGAGGGTTGTAGATAAGAGGGGGGTAGATAAGGGGGGGTAGATAAGAGGGGGGTAGATAAGAGGGGGGTAGATAAGAGGGGGGGTAGATAAGAGATAAGAGGGTTGTAGATAAGAGGGGGGGATAAGAGGTAGATAAGAGGGGTAGATAAGAGGGGGGTAGATAAGAGGGGGTAGATAAGAGGGTTGTAGATAAGAGGGGGGAGATAAGAGGGTTGTAGATAAGAGGGGGTAGATAAGAGGGGGTAGATAAGAGGGGGGTAGATAAGAGGGTTGTAGATAAGAGGGGTAGATAAGAGGGGGGGAGATAAGAGGGGTAGATAAGAGGTCAGATAAGAGAGGGTAGATACAAGATAAGAGGGGGGTAGATAAGAGGGGGCAGATGAGGTTGCAGATAAGAGAGGGGCAGATGGGAGGGGGGGGGTGATAAGAGGGGGGGGGGGTAGATAAGAGGGTTGTAGATAAGAGGGGGTAGATAAGGGGGTAGATAAGAGGGTTGTAGATAAGAGGGGGGTAGAGAGGTAGAGCAGGAAGGACGGGGGGGGGTAGATAAGAGGGGGTAGATAAGAGGGGGGATAAGAGGGGGTAGATAAGAGGGGGGTAGATAAGAGGGGGCAGGATAAGAGGGGGCAGAGAGGCAGAGCAGGGAATGACCTGGGGGGTAGACAAGAGGGGGGGCAGATAAGAGGGGGAAGAGGAAGAGGGGCAGATAAGAGGGGGTAGATAAGAGGGGGGGGTAGAGAGGTAGAGCAGGAAGGACCTGGGGTAGATAAGAGGGGGTAGAGGAGAGCAGGACAGGGGCAGATAAGAGGGGGGTAGACAGAGGGGGTAGAGAGGTAGAGCAGGACTGGGGATAAGAGGGGTAGATAAGAGGGGTGGAGAGGCAGACAGGACTAAAAGATAAGAGGGGTAGATAAGAGGGGGTAGAGGCAGAGCAGGACGGGGGCAGATGAGGGGGTAGATAAGAGGGGGTAGAGAGGCAGAGCAGGACGGGGGGTATAAGAGATGTGGTCATCAAAAGGAAGAGGACCAACAGAACAATCCTACAGCATCAAGACAAAACAAGAGGGAAATGACAGAGAGATAGAGAGAAGCGACAGAGAGAGAGAAAACGACAGAGAGAGAGAGAGAGAGAGAGAGAGAGAGAGAGAAGCGACAGAGAGAGAGAGAGAGAGAGAGAGAAACATGACAGAGAAGAGAGAGCTACAGGCGACAACAAATTGAGAAAAAAGCCCCCCGACCACTTGGCCGCCTCCTGCCTGTTGCCTTTTGAGGGGTGGCCGTTTGTGGTGTTATTAATGAAGTGTGTTATTAAGTGTGGAAGTGTGTTATTAATGTGAGTATGTTGTGTGAGTGTGTGTTGTGTGAGTGTGTGAGTGTGTTGTGTGTGTGAGTGTGTTGTGTGTTGTGTGAGTGTGTTGTGTGTTGTGTGAGTGTGTTGTGTGAGTGTTGTGTGAGTGTGTTGTGTGAGTGTGTGAGTGTGTTGTGGGAGTGTGTGAGTGTGTGAGTGTGTTGTGTGTGTGTGTGAGTGTGTTGTGTGAGTGTGTGTGTGTGTTGTGTGAGTGTGTTGTGGGAGTGTGTGAGTGTGTGAGTGTGTTGTGTGTGTGTGTGTGTGTGTGAGGTGTGTTGTGTGAGTGTGTTGTGTGTTGTGTGAGTGTGTTGTGTGAGTGTGTTGTGTGTTGTGTGAGTGTGTGGGCATCCGTGGCATGCCAGTGCCCCTACGAGTGCATCTGTGGTTGGCATGTGAATGTGTGGTCATGTGACCTAATGCAGAGCGGATGTAGACACAGCGGGGTCTCACAAGGCTACTCAAGCACCACGGCCTCTATGCACGCTCACCCCACACGACTCCATTACGGAGGAAAAACATGTTGAAGCAAGTTGACAATGTAGAATGTAGAATGTAGTCTGGTCAGACGAGAGCAAAATCACATTGTTTGGCTGTCATACTACACACATGTTTGGAGGAGACATGGCACATCACCCTAAGACAGTGTACAGGAGATAGTGTACATCACCCTAAAAATGCTTTATTATGGTGTGGGGCTGGTGTACATCACCCTAAAAACAGTGAACACTGTCAATTCCTTTTTCCCCCCACTGTATATATACACGTGTGTGTGTGTGTGCGTGCGTGTACCTCGGCCTCTGCCTGAGCCCTCTGGCAGCGGTACTGGGCGAGGAGTCGATCGGCCTGGGCCAGGGCCAGGGCTTTGGCCTCCAGCAGGTCCTCCAAGCGGCTCTCCTTAGACTAGGGTGGAGACAGACACACACACACACACAACCGTCAGACAGATACACACACACACACACACACACACACACACACAACCGTCAGACAAATATACACACACACACACGTCAGACAGATACACACACAAGTCAGACAGACAGACATACACACACACACACACACGTTGGGCAGGTAGACACGCGCACACACACACACACACACACACTGACTGTCAGAGGTAGAGACAGATATACAGACACACAGCCTTCGGGATTTTGACTTTGGGATTCAGGCCTGAGCATCAATCGTACACAGGAAGTCTGCTGAGATGACGCAACTATGGTGCACTTACAGCCAGGGCAGAGATCTTCTGCTCGTACACGTCAATGACCTCCGACATGTGCACATCCTTCATCTGCTCCTGAAACTACAGCACGTCAACATCATTGGACAACACAAACAACAACAACAACGACGACGACACAATGACAAGTCCATTTAAACACTCAAACACTGCACCGTAGTTTCACACGCACACCATAGAAAAGCTCAGAAATGTCAGACTTGCAGATGTGCAGACAACAAGATATACTTGACCAGACAAATCACACTTGACACAGGCTGGAAATTAAGTGCACGCACATGCAAAGTGACAAAGATAACACGCTTTTTTTTTTTTTTTAACTCTGAGTGTTTGTGAATTTCTGTAAAGGCACATTCAGAGAAACACACACAGATACTGTAAATGCACACACACCTCAAGCCCACTCTGTAGTTTCTCTATTAGCGAGTCGATGGATTGCTTGGCTGTGGTGGTCACTTTAGAGCTGGGGCAAGACGGGAGACTGGAGAGAGCGTCCTGGACAGCCATGCGCTTGACGGGCACCTCAGAGTCCCGCTGAGCCTCCCGGTAGGCATTGTTGGCAGCGATGCTCTCCCCAGACTTAGGCCACATCATGATAGACAGACAGTCGCAAACAAATGAACAAATAAACTATATATTATATATTTTATATATATATATATATATATATATATATATATAAAAACATATATTTTATTATTATTATTATTATTATTATTATTATTATTATTATTGGTATTAATAATAATAATAATAATATTTTTTTAGGGAAAAGGGAAGTCACTAAAAACAAATTCAACTCCAATTTCAAAACACACTCCAATAGAGAACACTGTAGACTGTGAGATAGAATTGTGTTCGTCTCTCAGAGTCGGGACGATCAGTGCACGCTTGTATTGGTCAAAGCTTCCTGTCCTGGATGGAGGTTGTTGTTCAGAGAGGCTGCACGTGGAGGGGATCACAGCACAGCACAGCACAGCACAGCACAGCACACTCACATGATGGAGGGGAAGTCTGGCAGAGGTGCCGCTTCAAACAGGATGCGGAGGGCGCTCTGCACCAGCTCCCTGCGCTGGCACGTCATAGCCAGAGACAGTGGCGTCACCATCCGCTGGTCCTGAAACAGGAAACACAACGGTCAGCATCTCCGAGCCCTCCGGCACACTTACTTGTGTGCACACTTTATCACTTGCCCACACATCACTGCTGAAATGTTTAAAGGACCAGTATGTAGGAAATAATGGAAAATAAATTGGAACCATTCCAATAATTATCACCATATGTCGTCAGAGAGTAAGGAAACACAATGAATTGAAGTAATGGCTTATTTGACAACATTACTATAACCCGTAAAACCCTGTAAAACCAGCGCAAAAAATTAGTTACAGGGCGGAACCTCTTGGAATTTTCGTTTATGTTTTGAACGATTAATTCTAGAATAGCGTATTAATAATGGGCTGGCGCATCGCCCCATTTGGGTTGCCAAATTAGCAAAGGCCAACAGCTGTCAGTTGTAGTCGTGAACGAGTAGCCTACGAGAGGCAGGCAAATTTCCCAAATTAAAACAAGAAACCAATTAACTGGACATCGGAGGAGCTTCCTGAGATGAGTCTCCATTAAACACAAAAATATGAAAAAATAAATTCTGACGCAGAGCTGGCCATATTTCTCCGTGACAGGTAGCCTAGGCTAAACTTCATCTGCATCGCTAACTTCAGCTAAATATGTTACGTTGGTTAGAGAGGTATTTTTTGTTTTCACTGTTTCCGTAATGTGTAGCTGGGTCATGGTTGGAGAAACGTTAAAGCAGCTGCAACGTTAGCTAAGTCTTCATTACATCTGGCAACCAAAAAGTGGCTCACGTCTAGGTAGTCTTGAGAACGTTCACCAGTTTTGGCCTACAGAGCGTTCGGTAACAATCCTACAAATCGCTCCTTTAAATGACAAGCATTCCATAAACAATGCAAATGTTTAAATGACAAGCATTCCATAAACAATGCAAATGTTTAAATGTTTAAATGACAAGCATTCCATAAACAATGGGTTTTACTGAGCAGCGCTGACAAAAAGAGGAGTTTGACTTGAATCGTGATCGATATGGCGAAGAAAGGGTTCGTATTGGAAAAAATGGAATGTAATATAGTAAGTTAATGTGGAAAGCGAAGAGAGCGACTAGGAGGTCAGTACCTGCATGTCTGGCAGGAAGAGAGCGACTAGGAGGTCAGTACCTGCAGGATCCTGTAGAAGCAGGTCTCCATGTCCAGGACATGCTGCTTCAGCCGACTCATCAGCTCCAGCATCTTCAGCATGGCCTCTGAACACACCTGGCTGAAGGGAGGTCACAGGCACACACACGCAGGTGGGACACGGACACGACTAAACACCAATCACTTCCAGTGTTTCCCATACATTGACTTTGTTCCCATACATTGACTTTGTTCCCATACATTGACTGTTTGTGGCGGCCCACCACAATGTCAACATTGACCACCACAAAGTGATTTTCCAGGTTGTACTAAATTGTGCTTAAATCTGGTTCATCATAACCACGCTACACTAATTTGTTAAAAACTGTTTGAAGTTTCAAGTTAATTCTGCAAACCTACCCCCACAAATAGAATTCAGTTCTGTGGGAAACACTCACTTCACAGCATGGCACAGCGACAATTAATGGAGATGCTCGGTCACAGTGTGAAGGTCACACGTCGGTAATCTGCTGTATACCGGAACATTTCAGTTTACAGACCAGAGCACTCATTATGGAACCCATAATGAATCACTTGTGAAAGATCTACACCTCTATGAAAGCCATGCCGTTTTGGAGAGCTCTGTACCACAGAGTGAATCACACCACTCTGACTCAAGACCAGAGCGAGTAGCGTGCCACTGGCCTTATGTCTCATGTTGTATCCCTCAGATGTCTCATATCTCATGTCGTATCCCTCAGATGTCTCAGGTCTCATGTCTCACTCTACTCCCCATCCCACTCATGCCCGGTCATATCTTCCCTGTCCTATCAATGAGGGCTAGAAACGTCCAAAGCAGTGTTTCCCATACATTGACTTATTTGTGGCGGCCCACCACGATATCAACATTGACCACCACACAATGATTTTCCAGGTTGTACTAAATTGTGCTTAAATCTGGTTAGCATCATAACCACGCTGTGCTAATTTGTTAAAAACTGTTGCATTCAAGTTAATTCTGCAAACCAACCACCACAAATGGAATTTAATTCTGTGGGAAACACTGCAAAAGTAAACGCCCTCGGAGCGGAGTTGGTCTCACCTGAGGTGGCCGTTGGTGACGGGGCAGGTGGAGCCGTGGCTGTTGGAGAGGAGCAGCTCCACCTGTGAGGCGCAGAGCTTGGAGGAGATCTGCTGGGACACCAGGCTCTTCAGGTGTTCCTCCCCACACAGCAGTGACCCAGTCAAGGCTTGCATCTGTACTTATTTGCCTTACGGACCAATTTGATTGCTGGGCAAAATATAAAGACTATAACTAAAGCTAATTGATTAACCAACTAGGCTAAATCATTTTTTTTAAATTGAACAGCATGACCTTAACCACAAACATTGATGAGAGCTCAATGCTCCTCCGTGTCACAAGGCAAATAGTGTTCATGAAGGAAAACTTTGCTCCTTGATAGACTCAGTACTTTGCCCACCTTTTAAAGTCTTAGGTCCTGAGGTACAGACTGAATACATAACCTGTTGAGTATAATTAAGGTGTCTTTCAATGTTCTTTTTAAATAAATTACCAATTGATTTGGTGAGAGCACTGCTGGCTAGCAAAAGGTTATTTTTAGGCTCATATTTTGGTAAGAGAATGTGTTCTATTGATATTATTCTGATAACATAATTTATTCCATTACTATTATTAGTATGTTTATGTAGGCTATATGACAATGTTCAAGTGTTCATTTGTATAGATAATATGTATTGGTATTGTATCGTAAAATCACCAATTACCAACCATTTCGTTCGAAAATTCTAAAACAACAATGCTTTTTAATACTTCAAAATAACATTTGATAAATTAATCATTTGTCAGTAGCCATAGGTATGTAGATTTGAACAAAATCTAGTTTGTTTTTTACCGGGGCTTTTACTGCCTGAAATATCCGATTTTGTTTACCGCACTCGGAGTATAGTGCTGGACTGGTGGGTGCCTATTTCCAACCTTTCTCACGGCACATCAACGTTTAGACCGAGAATTCTCGTCGCAAATCAAAATTCCACTGGAGCTCCAAGCGGATTTGTGCAGCCTTACAACAATGTTTACATCTCAAGTCATGGTAAAATGTCATTTTTGGTACATAGCTAATCTAGATACACTTATGGTGTGGGTGCTTGCGTTTCTTTAAGAATCCCCAGTCTTGGTTTGTATAGAACTGAATATTAAGTGACACATACACGTAAGCGGTTGGAAATACGGGACGATTGGTAATAGGTGACGTTCCTATACATCACTTCGGACAAAAGCATCCGCTAAAAACCCATAAACATCTAAACAAACATATAGGATCATTAAAGGATATCCAACAGCAGCTCCACAACGCAGCCCACGCGGACACAGTGCCTCCTCAGCTGCTGCTCCTCCTCCATGGAGTCTGGCGCCTGGAGGATGCCCACCAGAGCAGGCAGCAACAGCTCCAGGTAGGAGTGCACCGTAGAGGACGAGCCCGCATCGATCACCTCCTGAGGGAAGCAGGACAGGTTGTCTCACGACTCACGCATTTGACTAAAACATGTACAGTCGCTAAGCAATAGCTAGCTAATGGGTCAATCGTTATTCAGATTAAAGTGACCCAAAATGACTATGGACACAGTTTAAGGACTATGTACCTCCTGGTTCTATGTGAGAGAGCATAATGCTAGCACAGCAATAAAATACTAAAATCCCAGCATCACTACAAACAGTTACTGGTTACATACAACTATCAAATACATACAAGATCAATGTGATCACTATGGGGTATATATCCAGAGAACAGTTAGGAATACATAGTGTTTTCATACTAAAATCTACTTTAAATCATTCAAACGGCATTTTAAACACAACCAGGGAATGAATTTAAACAAATATGCATGGTTGTGTGTTATGCTGTCAGTGCTGGCGCCTATGCCAAAAAGCAGGTTTTGTTAAAACTCTAAGTTTGTTAACCCTGAGAAGAAGGAAACTTCGGGTTTCCCGTTCCAGTAAGAAACTTAACTTAAACTTTGGGTCAGTTACCACGGTAGTTACAGAAGTTAACCTGTATGGCATCAATGTATTGTATTGTAATGTATTTAAAATCAAACTCCAGAATCTGAGAACGAATCTGTAACCGATTATTATATTATAAGTGCGGGTTGAGCCCAGACCTCGAACAGCTCGGTGAGGAGATGCAGGGCCTGCAAGCAGCAGCGCTCGGGATCGTGGAGAGGCCCAGTGGCCCACTGCAGGAGTGCCACGCAGGGCTCCGACACCCTGGACTGTCCTCCTTTCCTGCCCGCAGGCTGCCGCCGAGGCCTGAAGGAGCGGAACACCGTCTCACACAGCAGCTTACGCAGGCCCGTGACGGAACACAGCGACACCAGGAGTTCTAGAACCTGGGAAAGCGCATCATTCAGTTAATTTGGATTTGACCATACCATACCTGTACTTCAACATTTTTGTTCCATTAAACCAACAAGTTAACATAAAATAATGGCCCCAAAAGATGTATCTTAGTTTTTAGTTTATTGAAATGATTCATATAAATATAATATTTAATATGTAGTATTTTAAAAAAAACATGTAATCTGTGCAAATGTTGTGAATAAATGCCTTGTGAATATCATCCCTTCAGACAAGTATGAAAAACATGCTATCAGAAACCAATTGAAACCCTGACTTGCTCACCTTCGATGCTGTTTCTGAGTCTTTGCTGTGCAGAAGCCCAAACACCTCAGTCAGACAGGCAGGAAGGAGCTTATAGCTATAGAGAGGAAGCACAGCAACTCACAAATTAGAAGGAGGACCTCAATTCATTCACATCTACATTAAGTCCCTTTAGCAGAGGCTTTTATCCAAAGTGACTTACAAAAAGGAGGAGTAACAATGTAGACCTGAGTAACAAGGTCGACCACTCAACATAGACCTGTTGTCTCTGTGTGCTGGCAGGACTTCCTAAGCTTTGGAGAGAGCAATGAAGACGCACTTAGCCAGGTAGTCTGCAATCTTTGGGTTCTTCACAAGATCCACAAGCAGGTCTACAGCATAGTTCCGTGTCAAAGAGCCATCTCCATTGACTGTTATGTTGAATATGAGCGGAAATGTCTGGTGGATGTTCTCTGCATTGAACAGCTATGAATCAGAATTAAAACAAACCATCAATCAACAAACGCACCTTTGTATCCTGTCAGAAAATGTGCCTTTTAAAGGAAACCACAAATCTGGACACATCATATGTCTGGATACGGACCAGATATTTGTTTGTACCACATCATATGTCTGGATACGGTCAGATATTTGTTTGTACCACATCATATGTCTGGATACGGTCAGATATTTGTTTGTATCACTACCTTTTGTCCTTCCTCCTCGTTGAGCGTCAGGCTGCTTAATATGGACAACGCGTAGATTACCACAGTCAAGGAGTTGTGAGCCAGGAAGTCAATTAAGCACCGATACAGCGCCTTGACGTTACTCTGAGACATAAAGGGGGACAGATTATATTTATAACAATAATAACAACAGTGACACTTTAAAAAGTCATTTATCCCTGCACATTAAATGTTCATCATTATGACGCACACAAATTGTTCTCAATTCAAAGAGGGAATATAGCCATTGAAGTCATTAAGGCAAGTCTTGCCATTTGGCGGCCACCTTGGTAACACCCCTGATATCACAGAAAAACAACCCACCTGACTCTTGATGTGAGTCTGAACAGAGAGGTTATGACGACAGAGATTGGCCATGAGGCCAAGACAGGGCTTTATGATGTCATCATTACGAGACTTGCTGTGGGGTGAGAAAAACAGGAAAAATAAGCCCAATTCTAAATCTAAAAGTGACACACAAATGGCATGTGTCTGAGAAGTTTGAAGTGTGTCTTTCTTATTAGATTGACTCACACATTCTGCATGAGGAACGCCAAGAGATCATCGAGATACGATGCACAGTGGGGGACTCGCATACTGTAGGTGAACCTCTGCAACACCTGGAGACACTGAGAGACACATCTCTACTTCACATACACATCACAGTAACACAGAGCAAGAGTCCTCACAAGACACAACCTTGCACAGTGAAACTGCATGAACTGTATATTCATACTGTCTACATGACAAACCATTTTCGACCTTCTAGGACATCTTCTAGATAGAGAAAGCTCAATAATGAGGATGGATGGATGGATGGATGGATGGATGGATGGATGGATGGATGGACAGACGGACAGATAGATAGATAGACTCTTAAAGCTGCAGTTGGCAAGTCTGACAGATTGAGGCGACTTAGCCAAAATTTGGAATGTTTACAACTCTGCTGCACGAACATATCAGAGAGGAGGGCTCGTACTTGCACCACCAGTGGCTCGTCCGGAGTGGATCTGTTGGAGTGGATGATTGAGGCAAGGGTCCCGGTGAGGTTGTAGCTGCTGTGGAGAGCCTCTCTGGTCTCCTCATCCGATGCTGCTAAAAACAGAATCACAAGAGGGCCGTGGTATTACATCAATAAACAACCATCTGTAAACATGTGCCTTATCATACATACATGCACTGTAAACATGTGCCTTATCATACATACATGCACTGTTATGTCAGCTGAAGACACAGATGTGTATTTCCACTTATGAACACTGGAAATGCATTGCAATAACCAAAAGCTTATAGATAGATAGATAGATAGATATATACTTTATTGATCCCCAAGGGGAAATTCAAGGTTATTATGACCTTTGTGTGTATATAATATATATATATATATATATATATATATATATATATATATATATATATATATATATATCTCACTCATGATTATGACAGCCAGTGTTATAGTATGTGGCCTGATAGAGATATTTAAAATGAGGACAAAAGTAGCGGGCTTCTACCGAGTTTAGCCAACAGGGATACGATGGTACTACTGAGGGCTTGGCTGGTCTTTGAGTCGATGGCAACCTCCAGAAGTCCGCTCAAACACTCGCTAGGCAACACCTGGCCCGAGGCGAGGAGTCTGGAACACTGAAGCCCCGTTAGGTCCTGCACGGCACATTACAGACACATGCAAAACATCATTTTCATTTCTAGAAAGTCTTTCATGAACTAACTTAGTGTGTCCAGATAGGATACATTCTTTGAAATGACACTGTGACCACTTCATAGTGAATAGAGTTGTGAAATGTGAAAAAATAATGCTAGACTACGGTCGGTGTGGGAAGATAAGCTCTTGTTCAGCCATTTACAGGTACAGTAAGCTACGTTCACGTTAAGTTAGTTGAAGCCAGAAAGAAATGTATTTTCGACACTCACGTTGATCTGTTTTTGCAGTTGTGATGTGTTGACAGCAGACCTGTTGTTTTTGTATTGTCTGATGGCTAGAAGCATTGACTTCAAACATGTTGTTACATCCATTCTGTAATGAGAATATCTACAACGTAAGTTGACAGCTAAGTTACCTTGACATCAGAAAGGATGAGCTGAAGAATATGCTAACGTCAACGTAGCTAAGTCATCAATCTGTCTAACTTAACATCACGTCAGCCGTAGTAGATAATATTACACGCTAACCTGAACAGTACCTCCCCAAAGCTTGCTGCTGCCACTAACTAACTTATTTTAAGAAAGGACCTGGATAAACTGAACGAAATCAAATCAGCTTCTTATGCTAACTACTTATGATACATAGTTAGCTAGCATAGCTAAGCTCATTATGATACAAAGCAGAGCAAGCAAACTGAAAAGCTAGCAACAGAGAGGGTTAAAGCGGAGCTAATCAAGGATCTTTGCTAGCAAGCTAGAAAGGCACCAACAGCTAACGTTAACCAGCAAGAACGAATGCTAACACAATACTAAAACTGATTTACTGTTAATTTGTGATTATATATCTGTGGCTTTATAGGCGATCAATTACTTACATCTAGCGTCCCCCCTATTACGTTTAATATCATCTGTTTTCGTTATGGTACGTTACCACCAACTATCGTCCCTCCCGCCGCAGGTTTGAACGACGGAGTTGTACACAGCAAACCATAGGGGTGATGACACAAGTAGATAATTGTTATTAAAATACGTTAGTATTGAATTCTACATAATGTACATGTATGTATACCATAAGCTGTATTTATGGTCTTAAATCATATATTATATAGCAAATCCAAGTCCATTGAGTATTCTTTCACGTAGCCTTTGTCAATATTGACACCCCCAGTGTAAGAATGTGAGTTTGCCTGATCTTGTACTACATGATTACGCTAGGTGCCAACATTTTTACAGGCTAGTTCTTCCACTGTGGACAGTTATTAGACATTCCACTACAGAATAACCTACTGATTCCATATTTTAGAATCGGAGACATCTTAAATAAATGTGTAGGCCTCTATATAGGTATCGATATTGCTATAAGTTTGTGGTCTGTAATCAGCCACATAACTCCTCTCTTCCTAGTTTCTAGTAGCCCGAATTAAATTCAAATAGGCCTACGTACCTCACTGTATGTAGGACACTTAGGCCTACTGGATTTGCTCCCTGCTATTTGAATTCCATCACCCACTGCGGTCCTCTAATGAGCGCTATTCCACCAGCCACTGAGGTCACGTTCAATAGCCTACTCTACAAGTTGTTTCTCGTTGGTGGAATGATTTGCCAAGTTGTGTGCGTTCCTGCCTAGTTTTGAGACTTTCAAGTATATTATATTATTATTATTATTATTATTATTATTATTATTAATTTATTTATTTTTTATGGGTCGTATATGCTATTTCATTAATTTCATTTTCATTATTGATACTAGATATGTTTTTAAAATATTTTGTGCTTTAATGCTTAATGTAGGCTTACCATTTTAAAAACAAACTGTCTAATTTTAACTATTGTGATGTTCATATTCTGTAAGTCGCTATAAACAAAGGCGTCTGCAAAGTAATTTCCCTGTAAATTTCTGGTAATTTTTGTTTCACATTTCATAAATTTTTCTTCAACCCACTGTCAAAAAAAAAAAAAAAAAACCCTGCAAAAGTTGTAGGCCCAATGTTTGCAAGTTTTCAGCTCAGTAGGCTATTTGTAACACTAAATAGCCTAAATAGGTAGTCCATTCGTAAGAGTTCAGTTCTCTAATCAGTAGACCACACCAGGCTAGGCCTTTTTGTAACTGTAGGCCTATATTCTCTTCAGCTAAAAACAGACAAACAAAACTATGCCTGTTCTATCAGGCTATTAAGAATGAGAAAAGAGTATGTGCAATAATTACTTCCTCCTGCTTACCTCTGTACTAATAAAGTAACTTGAACTTGAGCCCATACAGTCTATAGCTCAGCTCATGGGCAGTGGGTTCATAGGCTACGCCTCACACTAGGCAATGTGCTATGTGCCGAGCCCTGGACACACCTGGCCCAATTTCACCCATCCAATGCTTGAAGTAAGAATCAGGTAGTTTTCAGACTCAAAAGAATGAGGCAGCCTAAATCATTCTTCTGAAAATGACCTGCGACCTGCGGTGTATTGGTCAGTGGATGTTCACATTTTGAAAGGTTAATTTTCACTATATAGGCTACAGATTTGGACTTTTCCTCAACAAATAGGCAAGGCAAGGCAAATTTATTTATAGCACATTTAATACACGGTGGCAATGCAATGTGCTTCACACAAAAACAATGATAAAAAATGAAAAATAAAAATATGGAACTACACACAATTTTAGCAATAGTAGAAAAAGTAAAATGTATATATACAACAACAGCAAACAGTCAATTAAAAACATAGATAAAAAATATATAAATAAAATAAAAGAGACTCATAAAAATGTGCATTAAATACAGAAAGCTTCTGAGAAAAGCTTGGTCTTTCGCTTATTTTAAAAATGGTGATAATTGGGGCGTTCAAGGGCCGTTAATCTTGATATTTGTCTCGTCAGCTCCATTTTCACTTTATTAAAGATGCAGTCAGGGATTTTACGCGATTTCAAGCCCATAGCATTTTTTGTCACATAGCAATCACCTCCTCAAGACCGCTAGCTGCCCATTCTGTGAGTATCACTGTAAAAAAAAAAAAAAAACGGTTCTGAAAAATGGAAACAAATTTGGGGCAGCCTGTCTCCCAAATAAAAACAAAACCCTGCGTGGAATTTCAGGGGGGAGGGGGGTTCCGCAAAAGCATCTGCTAATAAATGTAAACATAAACGTGAAAAACATAAACGTGACTTCTTGCAAAATCCCTGAGTGTGCCTTTAATGAAACGAAACCTGAAGAAAAAAAGTTAGAGCACATGACCTCAATAGTATACTGGCATATTCTCATTCAACCCACCAGTTACCGTCCTCCAACTTCTCCTTCACTAGGACTGCATTCTACCACCAAAGTAATATTGGCAAAATAAGATCCATGCTGACAATGAGGGATGCACACGGATTCATGCATTTGTATCATCAAGGCTGGATTGCTATAATGCCCTGTGTTCTGGTCTTCCTGCTTGTGCAACGAGTCTCCAGCTTGTTCAGAATGCTGCAGCCAGAGTTCTGATAAAACCTAAGAAATTTAATCATATAACTCCTGTAATTTCTCTTCATTGGCTACCTATTCAAGCAAGGGCTTTACAATGTTTCTTTTAGTGGCCTCCTTACACCAAACAACAACTTTGATAAGATTAGGGAAAGATTCTTGAAAGATTCTTTTGAGTAAAGCTTGAATGGGGGGCATTAGTTAAAAAACTACAATCTTTCAAGAATATTTCCCAAATCTTGTCAAAGTTGTTTGGTGTAAGATGGCCATAACTTACAAAGCTTTAAACAGTCCTGCATTGTCAGAACTCATTACCCCCTATGTTCCTGCCTGCCCTCTCCAGGCCCTTGATGCTGGTCTCCTGTCTATTCCATTTGTCAAAAAGAAATCAGCAGGTCACAGCTTTTGCTTTCCGGGCATCCTTGTTACAGAATAGCGGAATACGGAATAGCATTCCCCATCACATCAGGGAAGCAAACTGTATCCAGACTGAAGACATTACTTTTTTTACAAAGACCTGGTTTTAAACTCATAATACCATTGCCGTTGTTCATTGCTCATTTCTACATTTTTACAACTATTATTTTACTATTATTTCATAATTACTATTGTTTCATATTTATGTTTTATTTATTTATTAATGTTTTATTTTATCTTGTGTTTTTAGATTTTTTTACTTTTAATACTGACTTTTATTTCATTTTTATGAACTTCCATCTTGAAGTTTGATGATCATTTGATGGCCAATACTAAATTCAATCAGATTCATAGCCTACATCCTGATTTGTTGATATTGAGGCAATGATTCCATGCAAAGGCTTGGGCTTCAGGGCCCCCTGACCCCTTGGGCCCCTGGGCCTGGGCCCGGTAGGCCCGTGCAGTAATCCATCCCTGAGCAGGAGGAAATCCACTGCCCCAGCACCAGTCACGATGGGAGCACCTCAACATACTCTGATGTGTCGTCTACATCTAAACAACAGAAGGGTAAAGATAGGACAGGGGAAACAGCTGTGGTTAGTGATATTTCAAAGGCTCAGTTCCTCATTTGGAATGTTCGGCTGTTGTCTCTTGTGTGATGTCACCTACTTTCATAGTCTGGCGCCTCGTCGGGGACGCGCGGGTTCGGCAGCATCTCTTTCCTCTTCACAGCATGACGGAGATGAGTGGCAAGGCCTTGGTTCCTTTTCTTATAATGCTTGACGAGATCATCTAGGTTCTTGAAGAACATCTCTTCAACACCTTGACTAGTCTGCATTGGCCAGGTGTAGAAATAGAATAAAGCATTGGAGGAAGTGAGGTCATTGTGAACAGTGGTGTGGCAAAAGTGAAATACCCTAAAGGGGTGCACACACACTGGCGCCGACGACGTGAGTGGGGCGCACTCCTCTTTCGACATTCAACATTTAGAGAGAGAGCAGCTTCACAGAAGAGAACTTCTGACGGCAAATTTGAAGAAAAGTTGGTAAACCACCCATCTTACCTAATTTGAGGGTGCTGATTCTGAATATTTTGTTTACCAAGCTCAATTCTGAGTTCTACGCCGCATAATCAGCATTTTAACATAAAATAGCGATTGTTTTCGCTTATTTTTCCCTAAATTGGGTTGATTTCAAAAGTAATCACTAAAACCAAATAAAAGTGTTCTCTAAATACATGTTTGAGCATTAAGAACCCATACTATAGTTTATTAACATATTTAATAGGGAACATGATTACAGTTAACATGTAATAAATTCTAATCAAAACACAACCATACAGTATTTTTATTGCTAACATAGTGAGTCCCTCATGTGGTGTTTAATGCATTTCATCACAATAACAAGTTGCACAGATAACCTTCAACTCAGAATATATCCTACAGTACATATGAACTTAGATAGCTGGAATAAGCCTAATGCAGAACTGCATCTACCGTTTGCAACAACCGACAAGTAAAAAACATTTTACTTCTAGTAACACTGAATTTGGTATGTGTCCTTGCCTCCATACTAGAGCTTGACATCTAGAAAACAGAGTGGCTCTAGCATAGTGTTGTCACGATACCAAAATTATGACTTCGATACAATACCTGACATAAATATCTTGATACTCGATACCGAAACGATATCCAAATCCTAAAATATCTGGAAAAGAAAGGACACAGGCCTCCTCCAAGTGTATTCAGTCATTTGTGTTGAATTTGGTGCACTTTTGGTCAATTCTGGGTTTTAAACTTCTAAACTTCCTACTTAATTATTATTTTTGTAGTCAGTAAAATAGTAGTTTGTTTGTAATTAAGTCCTTTATTGTTTGTTATAGCTCATTTATATTGTATGGTGTTTTGGCAATAAATTACCATTAAATAGCCAAAGTAGGCTAGATCAAGGTCAGTGTTCAAATTACTGCATGCAAATCACTTAATGCTATGCAGAAGAGCCTAATCTTAAAGGCACACTATGCAGGTTTTTTTTAGCTTAATAGCTAGGTTTTGAGCTTTTTAGCTCAACGGCCTCAGTGTCAGGAAGTATAACGAGTGTAACAAATTGCTTTACTGCATTCAAATACACATACACGCCAGGCACCGGCTAGAAAAAGGTAGCGATGGAGTTTCTCAGACATTCGTCATTACAGAGCCAGCGAAAAAGAAGCAAAAACCGAGAAAACAGTAGCGGAAATTGCTAATACTGCATAGTTTACCTTTAAGGCCATCTGATGTAGGCTACCCTAGGCCTTCCCGTGTTTATGGGATTTCTTTGCAAAAGGGGGAAAAAAGTGAAGATAGTCTTCTTTGCTTCCAGTGTAATTTAATAAGTATGTGTTTCAACCACTCAGGCCTACACCATTATCTGTTGCAATATCTGTGTGTATTTCTACATTAGGTCTATTTCTTTGATAGTTAACATCATTTGCTACCACATAACAAATACCAAATAATGATACAAAAGTGTCTTACAAACTTTCCTGCATACTTCTTAAATGTGCTGCAGTCAGATGGGTATCCTAAAGACATAACTAGATCTTGAGCATCTATTACCAGTGTTGAATGAGCAGTTTTTGCAGTGATCACTACTGGACATTCCACATTGCTAGACAGCACTTGAGTGAGGATAGACTTATTTCCACTTCACAAATAACCATTGCTATCTGCAATAGCTACAGTACAGGGACATTAATCAGTTCATAGCTGATGATTTGTCCTAGGTCCACTTCCCTTTCAGCATCATATGCAGTAATGATGCACTGGAGAATGTTTCTTTTTCTTGCACTATAAAGGATATCTTGTCTAATGTTTTTGCAAATAATGCAATCTCCATAGCACTCTTCAGCACTCCTCAAACATGCACACTCTTCCATTTCTGCATGGCTGGAATTTGAATGATAGGAAAGAGCACCAGTGAGAAGTTTTAACTAGGCAAGCATAGGCAAAAGAATACAGTGTAAATCCTCTGTAAAGACTGACTGTCCTTTGCCCTAAAGACTGTTCATAATAGTTAGTGACAAAGGACTTTCTACAGAAAAATGAGCAGTCACCTACTATTCTATCAATTTATTATCAAGGAATCTATTTTTGTTTCTAAGCGTCATTACTGAATTTTAGCTATTATTTCAATTTATATTTTAAATTTAGCTTATTTTCATTTGCTACTTGAGGGTCATTGGGGGTAATTCCTGTCCTATCCTACAACATGTCTGATACATAGAGTATATTAATGCATTGTTTTTTGCAATTCCTATGATATCTGATGGCAAAACCAAAAAGTATGTGAGTTATGCTAATTATGCTAATTGGCAAGCTTAAAACTCAAAATTGAGCTTGGTAAACAAAATATTTGAATTCGGCACCCTCAAATTGTGTGAAATAGCCCCTTTACCGACTTTTCCTCAAATTTGCCAAAAGAACTTTTTCTGAACGTTTGTTAGCTGCTCTCCCTCTAATTACTTAGATTCTATTATCCTCAATACAACCACGCACACCAGCGTCGAACTCTGCCGCCACGTCCGTGTAGAGTACATGTAGATGCCCTTATCCCAGTTTTGAGTAACCCGGTTATGCTAGGTGGAGATCGGTTCCGAAGGTAAAAGTCCTACTATGTAGTGATTCTGCCTCTGCCCTTAACAGGTGAATTTACGAATCAGCTGATTTAATATGTTTAAATAAATGTACTTTTTCCACCTCTGCCTAAGTCACACATGACGGTACTGACTCCTGTTAATTTCTGTTGGTCTTTTCTGTCCGTTGTTTCCCCAGGAGCAGAGGCTGAAGGCGGAGCACAACGAGCCTCACGTGGGCACCTGGACCCTCCATCCTCCATGGACATGATCAGCTGATTGTAATTAGCACAACTGTCCACCTCTGTATTTTCAGCCAATTAGCCCAGTTAGGAAATAAATGACTTGGCTAAACAGCCTTTTCGTACATAAGGTCCATTAGCCCATTTCACAAGATGTCGACTCGCCACTGGGTAAACCACCATCCACAGGAAAGACACAAACAGGAAGAGGTTTTACGGCGCCAATTAAGGCATCATTAACTGTATAAACTCCTGGTGACATACACCAAGAGATGTATTGCTAAACACAGTAATAGTTGTATATAGAAAATCATTCTACCCGATATCATACCTGTAAAGTAAAATATCCATGATGGGTCTGTAATATCCGGTATGTGTAGACTATCCTGTGTTTGCTGTGAATACATGAAATAACTTATTATTATTATTATTATTATTATAATACTTTCATACCCTATATATATATATATATATATATATATATATATATATATATATATATCAGATCATCATGAAATAACTTAACATGACTAAACAGTCCTTTTTTGAAACATCTCATAATTAAAACACAATGAAAAATACCCAAGCCCATAGCCGAGAAGGTTGGACACACCATGACTGTGATGTAAAAGACAAGTGAATAGAAGTAGCAGTCAGCGGTCAAGTTACGATAAAATCAAAGAGTTTATGGTAATTAATTGTCTACCAGATCGAGATGATAATTCTGATGGATGACGTTGGGAAATGTTTAGGGCCTGTGTGTAAATGAAGAGGGCCTGCCTGCGTTTCTGCACCATGGCGATAGAAGGCTATTTAAACCAGCATTCTGATGTGTTCCTGCGCCATGTCGATAGAAGGCTACTTAAACCAGCATTTGGGCAGCCGTGGCCTACTGGTTAGCACTTCGGACCTGTAACCGGAGGGTTGCCGGTTCGAACCCCGACCAGTAGGCATGGCTGAAGTGCCCTTGAGCAAGGCACCTAATCCCTCACTGCTTCCTGAGCGCCACTGTTGATGCAGGCAGCTCACTGCGCCGGGATTAGTGTGTGCTTCACCTCACTGTGTGTTCACTGTGTGCTGTGTGTGTTCACTAATTCACGGATTGGGATAAATGCAGAGACCAAATTTACCTCACGGGATCAAAATGTATACTTATACTTATATACTTATTCTGAGCCTGCGTTTCTGCGTCATGTCGATAGAAGGCTACTTAAACCAGCATTCTGAGCGGCCCGTTTGACGAGCGGCCCTTCTGGCAAAATCCAGACGGCCAGTCCGTCACTGGTGGGAGTACAGTAAAGTAGTTTTCAGGCCTTTGGTGCATTACTGGACGGTTATGTTAACACATCATGTCCCATTGTGACATAAGGCAGACTCAGACAACCCAGGCCCTGTGCACTGACCGAAGGGGATCCTTCGTAGAACGTAATGACCGACATGATTATTATTGGGCGGGGTGGACAAAATTATATTCTTATAGGGCCCAAACTTTCTAGCATCACCACTGACCTCATCATGTTTTTATTATTATTGTTATTATTATTATTATTATAATTTGGAAAGTAACAGTGTTATTTTGTTTGCTGTTTGTTTTGTTATCTAAAGAGCTATTGAGTGGGAAATGACTGGGAGTCGAACAGAAAAAAACATTTTGGGAAGACTTCCCAAATCTCATTGGCTCAGAGCATCAAAGTTATAGGCTGCTAACCGAACCCGCATTTGGGAACAGCAAGAGTATCATTTCCTGGCCAATAGGGACAAAAATAAATATAAGAATAATAATTAATAATCAATTCCACCAATAACCACCTAGACTATTTTAAAATGTAAAGAACCTTAACTACAGATAGATGTTTATGGCATTTAAGCAGACACTTTTACGCAGACATCATTTTGGTTGTCATGCAGGGAAATGCTCAAAGAATTAAAAAACATTACATAAACATTCTGCGCATTTCAAAGGTGAAATGTGCATTTAAATCCTAAGGGACACTATTTATTTCGTTTTCAACCAGCCAAAACCCTTCAATACACTGCATAAAAATCCTGCATTCCTATTGTGTTATGTGTAAAGCTAGGGAAATGAAATGCTTTTGCTGAAAGGTCATAGCAGGACTTTACTTGTTGGACTAGTTGGCTAAAACGCATAGTCCGAAGCGTACAGTTTAAGCGCACTTAGGGCGTGTTTAGTCAACTTTTGCTAGTTTGGCGACGGAATAAATGATCAGATGCCAGGCACATGGTGCAAAAGGATTGTTCTTATGTTTCTTAATTAATCATGGGTGTGTTTTGGGTGTTCAATCCATTAAACCAATTAGAGTGACATCTGTCATTCCCTTTAAGAACAAGGAGTGTAAAACCGCACGGAACTTTTTGGAGACGAATGAGAACATCTCTGCAGAAGGAATCTGCTTCAACCCATGACCATGTATGCAACAGTAGGATTCCACTAAAGCTTGCTTTGCTAAAACGTGTGTGCGTGACAAGCAGAGTGTACACGTGTCTGTGCTTGCCTAGTAATTTAATTCATAGGTATACACTTATTTATTTACTTCCACAGGACTGACTGACATGGAGTTACAATCAGAAACATAGCCTTAAAAAAAGCTAAATTTACCTTGATGACATTTGAATGACTGATTAAAAATCCTACGAACATCCATCCAAGCATACGCGTAGATTATGGGGGGCGGGTGGGATATGTCCCCACCACTATTTATCATTTGAATTTTGTCCCCACCACTTCTAAAAATGTGCAAACCAATTGCGACCGAAAAAATCCCCACATACTGAAATCATCGAGTCTAAACCATGCGATAGGCGAGCACAATGACATCCTCACAGCATGCACACCTGCCTAGATATGTGTGGATCGAGTGTTGCGCGGTAAGGTTTTTTAACATCCGCAAATTTGCGGTGGGACAGAAATACCTTACAGAGCAGCAGATCAGGTCTGGCCATATCGGCTCTGATGTACATTTACTTAAATGCATCGCTTCACTACCCAAACAAGAACAAGAACAAGAAAGAAAAGAAAAGAAGAAACCAATGAGTTTATGTCGCGATTTCATATAGGCCTAGGCCTAGAGAAAAGACAGCTATTGGTAACCTAACAAGAAGGATTTGCTTTGCCTACTCTGCTGTTTGATTGTCCCAAACTTTGAGACGACCCATACTCGCATTAACTGAATCTTATCAACCCGAACTGCTATGTTCCAAACAGAGTGACAGGATGCAATGCCTAATATCTCACTGCCTATGGCATAACTGATACAGTGCGCCTAGGCCTACTGTTAAACATCTGAAAAATGCTGCTGTTTTCTTTTCATGGCGAGCACTAGGCCTACGTTTGAATGATTTATGACTGAATGGAACGTTGCGTTTTTAAGCGCCAGAACTGCTTATCACGTCGTGTGACAAAGTTTACACCAACCATCATCTTCTAATGTAGGCCTATCCTTATGTTGAGATGTCAATTCTCTTTGCCCTAGGCTATCATTTGTGCGTGAAGCATGTTTTAATTAAGACAGTACACAAGCTATTTTTATTGTTGAATGATTTCATGAATGAATTGTACGCACAGTGCGTAGGCTACAGGATTACGGCTGGCGGCCACTGACCAAGGCCACAGTAGCCTGTGAACCTCTGATTTTCAAAGGGGAATCACGGCCAAGCGCAGGGGCAACTCTTCTCTTCAATTTCCTTCCAAATTACTTTTTATTGTCTGAAGACATCTATCGCAAGAATCTAACATTCTAAGCAACAGCAAAGCAAATGCAAGCTAACCCAAAGTGCAGTCGGTTCTCCGCCATGGTTTTGAAATCACACACCTGCTGCATCTGAAGGCCCACGCATAATAAGGCCCTACGCCAAAGGCACGCTCCTGTTGCACGTCACATTAATAGCTGATGCTGCCTCCCCAAAATTCCGCGATCATGTGAACAGATCAGCAGGCCTGCAAATTTTCACCTCGTTTTCCAGACACACGTTGCGGCAAAAAAACGTCTCATTGTTTTTTTTTGTCGGTCGGGTCAGGTTCGGAGTAGTTAATCAGTGCATATTGAGGGCCGAGTGGGTGCAGATTGACTCTCCCCTGGCCAGTCGGGTGGGTGCGGATGGTAAAAAAATCTTACCGGCGCAACACTACTGTTGAGCATATTGTAATGCAGCGTTGAATGGATGAATAGATTACATAAGGGTAGCCTACCCCGCACTTTTCAAAACACACTCAAGCTTATGGTTATTGTCCCCACCACTTCTAAAAACAAACTGACGCCCTTGCATCCAAGCACACCAACAGTCTTTGCATTGACTGCTAAGATCTCGCCACTACTGTGCACATTTGTTTATAGACCAGGTTTTTCTTGGTCAGTGGCGTTATCATTTTCAAATTGTGTCAAACTAGCAATTTGTGGTCATGCGCCTGATTATACCTTATTTTTTCATCAACACGCCCGTGGGTGCGCAAGTTCTCACAGAATGGGCGTCTGGCGGCATAATGATAATAGCGCTGACAACAGGAAAAACATTTGTGTCTCGCTTGGCACCATGATGCGCTAATTTTGGGTCCTGAGTCCTCTTTCCTATTTTGTTGCAGCGTGCTAAATTAATTTCCAAAATGGCTAACTTCCTGTACAGCAGAGTCACTCAAACAAGCTTTTAATTTGTGAAAATACCGTCATACTCATGCTAAATTCAATACAGTCTATGCATGGAAGGCTCTTGACCTCATTTGTTTCTGGTGGAGCCAGGTGTTTTGTAGCCACCTCTATTGTTAATGTAATTACAAGGATACAAGGATACAAGGAAGTTTATTGTCACATGCATATAGTTACTGGAAGTAAGAAATGCAGTGAAATTATGTCTGGTGTCAGCCTATTTGTGCATTAATGGGGTGAAAAAGTGCAGTAGAAGAGGGTTTAGTAGATTAAGTGGCAAGGGCTGCATAAAAAAGGTGGGGGAGGATTGGGATTGGGTGGGGGCAACCAACAAGGAGCACCCAAGAGCAACAGGGGCAAGGAAAAACTCCCTTACCAAGGAAGAAACCTTGGGCAGATCCACGGCTCAAGGGGCTAACCCAACTGCCAGGGGTCTTGGTGTGTGTGTTGGGGGGATGACAGGGGAGATGGGATAGTGTGCTGTGTATGTGGGGAGAGGGCAGTGTGGGCAATAGTGTTACTATTGCAAGCAGAGTACTGTATGTAATGTATGTGAGTGATGACAGTGAAGATGTGTGTGTGGGCGGGAGGGGAGTGGAGCAGTGACTGTGTGTGTGTGTGTGTGTGTGTAGTGTGGGTAGGTGGGGGCAGTGTGCTGTAAGTATGTAGAGGATGTGTGTTGGAGAAGATCCTGAAGACAATGTGCTGTGTATGTGGGGGGCAGTGTGCAGCAAGTATGTAGAGGAGGCTTACTGTAGCAAGCAGTGTGCTGTATGTATGTGAAGTGATGACAGTGATGATGTAAGTGTGTGTGTGGTGGGGGGCAGGGACTTACTATTGCAAGCAGAGTACTGTATGTAATGTAAGTGAGTGATGACAGTGAAGATGTGTGTGTGGGCGGGAGGGGAGTGGAGCAGTGACTGTGTGTGTGTGTGTGTGTGTGTGTAGTGTGGGTAGGTGGGGGCAGTGTGCTGTAAGTATGTAGAGGATGTGTGTTGGAGAAGATCCTGAAGACAATGTGCTGTGTATGTGGGGGCAGTGTGCAGCAAGTATGTAGAGGAGGCTTACTGTAGCAAGCAGTGTGCTGTATGTATGTGGAAGTGATGACAGTGATGATGTAAGTGTGTGTGTGTTGGGGGCAGGGACTTACTATTGCAAGCAGAGTACTGTATGTAATGTAAGTGAGTGATGACAGTGAAGATGTGTGTGTGGGCGGGAGGGGAGTGGAGCAGTGACTGTGTGTGTGTGTGTGTAGTGTGTGTGTGGGTAGGTAGGGGCAGTGTGCTGTAAGTATGTAGAGGATGTGTGTTGGAGAAGATCCTGAAGACAATGTGCTGTGTATGTGGGGTTATTAGTTATTGGGGGTAATTAGTGTCCACATGGACCCGGTTGGGTGTTGCACCTGGTGAATCAGCACATTACGATGTAGAAGGATTTATGTGTGTGTTAAAATTGTTATTATTGGGCAAACAAGATATTCAGTGTCGGAGAGAACATAGGAAGGTGCAGAATAAAGCCGAACAGAAGATGCTGTTACAACACAGAAAGCTCCACCAGAAATAAGTGAGCCAGGTCGTTCAAGTCAAGATCAAGCCAGGTCGTTCAGGTCAAGATGTTTCTGTTGAGTGAATTAATGTTAAAGCAGCGGTGTGCTGATGCAGCTGGTTTAATGTTGGGTCTCAATGCAAATCAATTGACCACTATTACGTCCTTGACCTGTGGTGTCCCCCAGGGGTCGATCTTGGGGCCACTATTCAACCTCTATATGCTCCCACTTGGACAAACCATCACAACAATTTGATTTCCTATCATAGCTATGCCGATGACACCCAACTTTACTTTGCTCTTTCGCCTAATGTATATGGTGGTCCCCTTGAATCTCTTTGTCAGTGTATTGACAAGATTAACAACTGGATGTCTCAAAATTTTCTTCAGTTGAACAAAGAAAAAACTGAAGTAATTATATTTGGTAAAAAGGAGGAAAGACTTAAGGTTGCCACTCTCCTTGATATTAAGGGGTTTAAAGCAAAGGATACTGTTAAAAATCTTGGCGTCATAATTGACAGTGATCTAAATTTAAACAGCCACATGACTAAACAGCGTTTTCCCACCTCAAAAACATTGCCAAACTTAGAGGGCTAATGTCAAAACATGATCTAGAAAAACTTATTCATGTAGTCATCTCCAGTAGGGTTGACTACTGCAGTGGGCTTTTCACAGGCCTTCCTGACTTTAAAGCGCTTCTGCTTGTTTATAAATCACTAAATGGAATGGGAACAAATTACCTAGCAGACAGCTTCAGCAGTACACACCTTCCAGACCTCTCAGGTCTCAGGAGAAATACTTGTTAGTAGAACCTACTGTTAGAACTAAACATGGTGAAGCAGTGTTTAGTAGCTATGCAGTTCAGCTCTGGAACCAACTTTCAGATGAGATCAAAGTTGACCCAACTGTAGCCGGTTTAAAATCTAGACTTAAGGTTTAAAAGACCAAACTTTTCTCAGATGCTTTCTGCTAACTGATCACTTATTTTTTATATTTCCAAATCTGGGAAAGTCTTTCAGCTAAAATTGTGATAGTTTCTATGTTATTTTTTATGTTTTAATTATTACTTTTTAAACACTTTTAAATTATTGCCCTTTTATGCTTTTATGTACCATCACCTTGTGTGTTTTATGTTTTCTTATTCTTATTATTATTGTATTATTATTATTTACTTTTTAAACTATTCTTTGACTATTGCCCTTCCATGCTTTTATCAGCTATTTGTGTTTTCTTTTGTTTATGTAAAGCACATTGAATGACCTCTGTGTATGAAATGCGCTATGCTGCATCATTGAACTTAAGAAAGCAAAGTGCAGATCCACGAAGTGCTACAGGCCAGAGTGAGCGATTTGAATTGAATTCTGGCTCCTATAAGAAACCAAAGAAGACTAACTAACAGAGGAGTTCTGTGTGACTTGGCTGTAGGCCTACTAGAGCTAGTACCCTAAACATGTGTTAGTGTTTAGAAACGGCCCAGGATATGCACTTCAGTTACTAAAGCGACTCACGGACTGCATCACCTTGATATCCTGATGTGCACATCCCATCTTTGGTTATCATTTTGCAACAGTTTTCAACACACAGTGAAATGTCTTGGCTATTTCAACTGAGACCATTCATACAATTGTAAGCTAAGTACAGGTATCGTCAACCTTCTTTAACATTTCAGTATAAGTTTGAACATTATTTAATGTTGTAAAGACTATTGGATGAGCCTAAATCAAACTAGTTGTTGCATAGTTAATAAAAATACACGTTTTATGGAAGGCATACTTACTAAACACACAGGCATAGAGCACCTTGGATGGTTTCACTGTCTCGTACAAGGTAACTCCCATCCTTGTTTTTTTTAGACAATAACTCCTCACACCTTGTGCGGCTTATGGGTCCATGGTAAACTAGGGTGTCCATGTCCCGCGAGTGTGGTGAGCACACAGCAGTTACCCCACACGGTGTGCCTCGCACGGGCACAAGTCACTCTACTACTCCAACAGTCTGCATCGTTTGGTAGCCTCCACTTAAGCTTTTCACACAGGAAGTTAGGTTGTTTGTGTGTGTGTGTGTGTGTGTGTGTGTGTGTGTGTGTGTGTGTGTGTGTGTGTGTGTGTGTGTGTGTGTGTGTGTGTGTGTGGTTAGGCTGGGGTGGGGGTCAACATCAGATATAGCACAACCGCCAAGAAAGAGGAAATAAAACACAGACTCTTTATGAGTTGTATTGTCGTTAGATACTTTGATCTGCTTTGGACCTACAACACTTGAGTTATTCCAAATTTATTCAACCATACGCTTTTGTTTTTTGCTTATTTGATAACTAACCATACTTGTTCATCTATTAATTCGTTTATAAATTCATTCATTTAGTTTGGAGTTAATTTCATGAGTTGACCATGGGTGGGTTAAGCTATCCTCTTCATGAGTCTGATTTCTGACATGCTTTAGGCATCAACAAACCAGTTCGCTGTACACCGAACTTAACTTAACTTAAAAGGCATGATGGTCCCTTATTAGAATAACAGGGACTAGCATATTAACATTTAGATACTGTTTATATGTGCAGAATAATTGGAAAAAAGAATAATGGGTTGGTTGGTTGGTTGGAATAATGTATGGTGTTGGTGGTTGGAAAAATGGTGTTGGTGGTTGGAATAATGTATGGTTCATGCAACTTAAGACCTCCATGCTGACAGACGTCACAATCTTCCATGACCTCAATGGTGTACTCAAACAGAACAAAAACAACACAACAAAGGCCAGCTTGGTTAGTCATCATCTTGGCTTTTGCAATTTTGCTCCGTTTTGCGTCATGTCTAACAACGCCCCCTAGCTGTTGTTCAATCATTGGAAGCTGCAGGCTCTTGCGGCTTATTTCTCAAGTTAATTAGCATGAAAGTTGGAAAGATTACAGTCAATGTCAAGCTGTATCTCATCATTTCAAGAGTACATCTGTGAAGATTGATTTGTTTAATTAATTTCTTCTTGTTGAAATTATAACAATTGTATCAATCCCCATGGCTCCATCTTTGAGAAATACCTTCCACCTGACAGTGCTTGTTCATTGAATAACCTCACATGTATAAATGCAAGTCTAATGTAAAAACGCATCTTTTTTTTCCTCTTGCCTTGTCGGTCAGACTAAAGGAGACTCGTTTCTATTCAAGGGACTAAGGAGTGTGCTATTATATGTATATTATGTATTTTTCACTTCATTTCATTTTATCTTAATTTATTATGTCTTATTTGTTTAAATAACATCTGACACTTTGATTTAATTACATTGTTTTATTTGCATTATGTTTTCTCAATGTTGTCCATATTTGATCTGCCTTTAATATTGTATATTATTGTGATTCTCAGTTATGTTTCCTTTTACCCTTTCTAACTTTTAGTACATTTTGTATCTAATTATAAAGCACTTCTGTTGTTTAAAATATACTAAATAATAAATAACCTTGACCTTGACAAAGTATCCAGCCCCGGGAAAAGAGTGGCAGAGAGAGAGGGGGAGAGAGAGAGAGAGATGGCAGCAGATTACTAGGTGCTGTGTGAGCTAGATAAAGTGTTTAGCTGCGAGCTTTCTGATGCTTTACTCGCTTTACTCTTTTTTCCCCACAACGAACTGCCAACACAGCAGGGCTGGATTCTCACTGGACAGCACACGTTTATAAAGGCTGCAAACTGACAAAAAAATGTGAAAACGGGCTTGAAATGTGCCTACGCATCCTACACCGCAAACTGGCATATATAGGCCTAAAAACATTCTGTAAATAAAAGATGCATTTTTACAAATCCTTTAACCTGTACGTAGAGCTACACCAGCAATATCTGATGGTGAGATCACAAAATAAAGCTCAGTGCCCAACAGATGGCGTTCAAAATATCACTTAATTCATTGCACCACCTGCAAAAAACTTCACTATGCCTAAAACACGCGGTGCACTTTCTCACCTGCAAACTTTGATTCCGTTCTTTAAATTGACGTGACGTTTCCACCTTTCTTATCAACAATTGTCCAATAAAATGCGCTGGTAGCCTATAAATGTTAGCATATCCATTTACCCATATCCATTTAGACAATGTCGTTCGTGCAGGCACGCACAATTCAATGAAGGCTGGTATTTACATAAGCTTCTTCCTGCAGTTTTATAAATTGACAGGTTGGCCTCAAATGTATTCTGAATCCATAACCTTACATTTCATAAGCATGTCAGATAGACCAAATAATAAGTGAACAGACAGGGAAAGGTTGGATGAAGAAGACTCTGGGAGTGGGACCCATGGTGAATTTTCATTTCCGTTTACAACAAGCATACAGGAAAAAATTAAATAGGCAACAAAGTTGACCTATGTATATTTTATGTAATGTTTAATTTGTGTTATGTACATAGTGGCACTGTTAGGATATAGCCTATTATAGATTACAGTTAAACCAATCTTTACACATACCTACATTGTTTGGTGTTAAGCCTAGTTTAAATTAATAAATCATTTGAAATTATACTTTGAATGAATTCTAACAATTAACAATTGCTTGTATTTACTTAAATATGGAGATTGTGTGAGTCACAAAAGGGAGCGAGTGAGTAGGCCTACAGCCTACACTTATTCACTTTCAGCGCTCCACGGCTACTTCAATGTCTTGCATGACATTTAGTTTTGAGATTGAGAGGTGCATTTGGGAATATAAATACATGTAGGCCCTGGTCCACTGCACATCACAAATTCTGTATGACTCTTGGTCACTGACCAGCGGCTCTGCTCGCTGCGTAAAAAACGGTGAGCCATTTCTGACGTCAGTCTGTATAAAGTCCATCTGGCGGCTCTCCTATGGTTAGGTGCGGGTGGGAAGGTAGGGATAATCTGGAGATGCCTTGGTCGGCCCAAATAGTGCTGTAATTTATGCAAGGAGGGTGGAGAGAGGGAGTGGTGTCAGGGATTGAGCAGATTACCCTCATTAGCGCATGTCTGTGTAGGACTGAACGAGGCATTTGGCTCGGGTAGAATCGCTACAGGTGGATGTCTAGATATCCTGTGTACAGCAGCAACATTTTAAGGATGATTTCGCGACGAGTGAGCCTCTCTGGAGTAGCGTGGATGTTGGTGTTGGACCATCCGCACGTGTTCAATCACTGATACGCTGTGGCGTTGGAGGTCTTAAATCTTGAGGCAACATGAAAACCCGACCCACTGGCAATGTCTCCAATGCCGACTGGATGGGCTCGCTTGCCCCTAAACTCACTTCGATGCCTCTGAAGCATTTGGCTGTGCCAGGTAGCATAATCAATTTCAGAGATTCCTGATTCCTGTATTTTCGTTTTATTCTGAATACAATATGCTATTAAATCCTTGTGATGTTTAAACGAGGTCAGTGTCACCAATTGCTATTTTGACCATTCACTAAAACTTTAATTTGGGATGGAAATGTTTTAGATGTAGACCTAGACTACTTTACCTAATTTCATTAGCTCCTTATGGAGTTGGGCCTGCAGTATAGCGTTGTTGTCAAGACTTGACTTGAATTAGTCAAATAAAGCCCACTTTGTTAAATAGATTTACTGACTTTATATTTGCTGCAGATAGTCTGTGCATCTGAGGAATTAATCACATGAGTAATGGATGTTTAAGCAATAGTTTTCCTCAGTAATATACTATATCAGTATTTCGCCCTTAACTCAGGTATGAAGTAGAGGCTACTGCCACATCCACAAAACAACAATGTGCTACTTAAATTAGTCCAAGGTCAGCGAGTTTGTGTTTCAGGTGTGGTAGAACTGTAAACTGACCTTGATGACGTTTCTGTTGTAGGATCTCACGACTCGTTCAGTTTCTGGGTGGATGAGAAGGCTCCCGTTGGACCTGACCAGAAGGCTGTGGTCAAACACCTTGCGGCCGTGTTCCGTTTGCTGGCAAAAAAGGTTATGAAGAAGTGGTCCATGACCCAAAACCTCACCTTCAAGGAACAACTGGAGGGCGGAATCCGCTACTTCGACCTCCGCGTGTCCTCCAAGCCAGGTGAACCGGGCCATGAGATCTACTTTATTCACGGGCTGTTTGGGCACAAGGTGCGCGATGGCCTCAATGACATCAACAACTTCCTGAACGCTCACCGTAAGGAAGTAGTGTTTCTGGACTTCAACCATCACTACGCCATGGAAGAGGAGCATCATCGCTACCTCATACGCATGCTACAGGAGGTGTTTGGCTCGAAACTGTGCAAGATCTGTGTGGTAGAGGAGATCTCACTCAATTACCTGTGGGAGCAAAAGTATCAGGTGAGTTGACTAATTAATTACAGTAGGCTACACTACCTGTTAAACGTTTGTACACACCTTCGCATTCTTGTGTTTTTCTTTTTTTTTTTTTTTTTTTACAATTTCCTACATTGTAGAACAATGCTGAAGAGAAAAAAAACTGACAAAACACAAACAAATGTACAATTTTTTTCTAAATGTGTTTCATATTTTAGATTACTCAAAAGTATCCACCATTTACTTTCACGACAGGTTTGCATAGTATTGACATTATTGTAACCAGCTTCATGAAGTCACCTGGAATTCTTTTCAGCTCATATAAGTGAATAAAAAGCAACCAAGTGTGCAACATGGATGAATGTTAAGCTCTGAAGAACACCAGGTTGTTTGATCAAAACATTTTGGCTTTTTAATCAATGTAGCCAGTATAGTAAGGGCGTTTTAAACGCATCCATCCTCCTTGTCCTCACCGAACTTGGAGTGCCTGGATTGCTCTTCATCATGGAGCAGTTCTTTGTGTCCCCTTTTTCCAAGAGTATTATGTACTTTTGGATATACGCCTTATTCACAGAGCTACCAGTCCAGTCGTCTGTACAGTGCGCCACGTTTTACACTTGAATTCCCCTTGGGGATCAATAAAGTATCTATCTATCTATCTATTTAAGGGAACTCCTTCAAGATGGACGGAAACCCTTCCTGCTGTTTGCCTGCAGCTGGTTGAGAAAATGCAGAGAGTGTGCAAAGCTGTCATGAAAGCAAAGAGTGCTTATTGAGAAGAATCTAATATATTAAACATTCAGCCTTGTCTGCAATTATTTGCGTACTACATAATTTCATAAGTGTAATTTAACCTTTAGAATTTCCACTTGTGCCTAAACTATGTCTGAATACAGTTATTTCTACATGTGGATTTGCATGCAAGTGGGAAAAAACAGCCCTAACCACACTTCCTCTGGTGCATTAGGCAGTGATGCAGGCGGAGGTGTACACTTCAGAAAGTGATCATGCATCTGCAGCCTGATTGTCAGTATGGGGCAACCGCGAGCAGTGGTAGCGTCGTGGCTAAGGAGCTGGTCTAGCGTGCAGTAGCCAGAACCGTTGAATATTCGGCTGGCACCGTTGTGCCCTTGAGCAAGTCACTAAACCCCAAGTTGCTCTGTAGACAATGGTCTTTGTAATAATTGTAAGTCGCTTTGGATAAAAGGGTCAGCCAAATTAATAAGTATTAGTATATAAGTATGTCATGCCTTTTTGTGTTATGCCAGAAAAAAATCTTAGGGTTGAATAATTTTGTTGTCTTAACAAATTGCAAAAAAAAACATTGAGGTTTCCCAATCCAATAGCATAACGGCGGCGCTTCATTAGTGAGCAGCAGCACATGTGCTGTGACTGGCTATTTTCAGCTGATCGCTGGCGCTGAGGCGTATAACAGCGTTAGGGAAAGACGGTTAGGGGATTACAGGGAATCAGCCAGTGCGCTCTAGTCTCCTAGTCAGCACTTAACAGTGATATCAAGCTACACACGTATTAGAGCATGTGAAAAGTGTGTGTGTGTGTGTGTGTTTGTGTACGTGCATGCTGCATGTTAATTAGATGAGAATTACCTCTGTATGCTGTGTACTGGGAGTGAGATTGATAGATAGATACTTTATTGATCCCCAAGGGGAAATTCAAGGTCTCAGTAGCATACAGACATCACACACAACATGAACTTACAGCAGAACCTGGGAGAGGATTGAAGAATGCGTACATGGAAAAGTGACCAGCTTCAAGCTACTTAGTGGCAAGTCTCATAATTGCTCGTTTAGGGATTGTGAGTCTCTCAGAGCTCAGTGGCAATTAAATTACCTTTTGGGATCTGTTGTTCTGGATGGTGGTGACCATCTTAACTGATAGAATATGTAGCTGTGTGTGTGTGTGTGTGTGTGTGTGCGCGTGCGTGTGTGCGTGCGTGCGTGCGTGTCAGTCACCATTTCCGTTTTTCTAAGGAGAGGAAACCAAGCTCTCTTCTTGTGATGAGTCTCGCATTCGCCCTTAGTCAGCTTGTGGCACAGCTAGACAAAAGGCCCAACGCACACAACATCAACACCAGCTGGTAGCCTCAGAAACAGTGTGCACCAGACCGTTTGTTATTGTCCTCTTTCTTTTCACGATCAGTGACACATATTTGTCGCTTGTGATGTCAGCATATTCATTGTAGATCGTATTTGTGTACATATGTAATGTTGATATAATTTCTGCCTTTCCCACTGTCTTGCAAGAGCTTCCACTGTCACCACATTACTCTCACCCCCCTTTTGGTCAGTTGCACTGCAGCGCTTACTTGAATGTGCCTCAACCAGTTCTATGTGGTTCCGTCAGGTTCTGGTGTTCTATCACCACCAGTCTGCCGAGGGTTGCCCTCTGATGTGGCCGGGGAACAACATCCCAGCGCCCTGGGCCAACACCACGGACACCGGCAAGCTCATCAAGTTCCTGGAGACCACGCTGGACGAGCGAGCCAAGCGCGGCACCTTCCACGTCTCCCAGGCCATTCTCACGCCACAGGTCAAGACCATCGTCAAAGGCCTCGTCCGAGGACTGCGGAATCACCTGGTGGAAAGGTGGAGAGCTCTTGAATAACACCGCGTACAGAGTTTAAAGAGATCCAAATGTGTTTTAAAGAGTGCGTCTGCATGCGGTAGTCAGTGGAGAATAGAGGACAGACTATAACTCTAAAACGAGATGTTTATTAGTATATGAGCCACTTTAGTGCACAGCTCCCACTGTCCCTCATGCTCAGAGATCAACCACAAGGGGGCAATGTAGAGTAAACAAAAAAAGTTTGAAACTCCTCTACATGAGCCAATCCACTCACTCACTCTCACTCACACACACACACTCTCGCACACACACAAACATTATCAAAGCAATAGGGTCTTAAGTAAGCATGAAACAAAGAGAGAGGTTTCCATGGGAAAGCCCAGTATTTCCCCCTGTGTCTCCATCCAGACCCGGAGCAGAGGCTGTGGCTGGGGCATCCCAGTGCCCCTCATGCGGTGAGGATTAGGACTGATCCTCTGGGGTTTGGGGCTCCTTTGATGTTCTACTTCAGAGAGTGAATGAGGAGCGAGAGGTCGCTAGTCAGTGCCCCTAACAGAGGCCAGATACAGGGTGACCTACGATAAGTGGAAAGGAACTGCATTTATATAGCACTTTTCTACTCGTCCGAGCACTCACATTGTTTTACATACAGAGGTAATGTCCCTAGAGATGAATGAAGTATCTCTATCTATTTGTCCATCTGTCTGTCTCAAACTATCTATTGATCTATCTATCTATCAATCTATCTATTTATCTGTCTATCTATGATCTATCTATCAGTCAATAACTATCTATCTCTCAACAATCGATCTATCTAATGCCTCATTCACCAATTCACTCACACATTCATACAGTGATGGCGTGCAAGACACTGACCTACACAGTGGGAGCGGTTTGGGGCCCTTTGACTGGGTCAGGAGACTCCTTCTGAGCCTCTGCCTCCCTAGAAAGAAAACCAGAATTTGGTTAAGTGCTTCATTGGCAGAACTGAATCGTCGACATGACGTTATCTGACCACTCTAGCAAAGTGCAGGCGATAATGTCCAGAACAGAATTGTATGGAAGAGGCTATCGCACACACAGAGAGCTGCTCCAGGAGGAAGTGGCTTAATTGTGACCCTGTGTGGATGCTGGGTTGTTTGTTATTTCCGGCTAAATATTTAGCTCTGGCATTCCATTTCCTGGTTTTGTCCAAATGACTGCAGAGCATGGGTCAGGAGCGATGACCCACAACTCTGTATCAGTGAGTTTCTAGCCTCCTTCTGGGTCTGTATTGAGTTCAGTGGTTCAATCCAATCTCACAGATTTAAGAAATGTATCTCTTTGCCTCTCATTGATACCAAAGTCCGACTGAACTAATGAATACAGGATAACTATCTTCTAAGTATGGCAAAAATGGTCACGCAGCAATTAATTAGTGACTAAGTTATCAAGCAGTAACAAGACAAGTAGAAGGTGTTACATGGAGATGGATCTTCAGGATTATTATTCTAATCACTGCGATCAATGATGATGCAGTCTAATCCATCTCACTTCAGACTTTAACTGGCATTAAAAGAGAGCGCTACCTGTCTAGCACTGACCTGTCTACCTGTCTAGCGTTACATGTCTACCTCTCTAGCGCTGCATGTCTACCTCTCTAGCGCTACATGTCTACCTGTCTACCTGTTTAGCGCTACATGTCTACCTCTCTAGCGCTACATGTCTACCTGTCTAGCCCTACCTATTTAGCGCTACATGTCTACCTCTCTAGCGCTACATGTCTACCTGTCTAGCATTTTCATGGGAATGACGGCATGGTTATGTACTGACTGGGGGCTATTAGCACTTGCTTAAGCTTGAAACGGATGTGGGAGAAAGGTGAGAACTTGACCAGTAATCACATAATCCAATACTGTCCAGTCCTATCACTATCTTTATCCCACTGTCTGATAAGTAGGCCTACCACAACAAGACCCATGCTGGCAGACCTTTAGTGCAAGTGGCAGCATCTCTGTTTGGGTCTGTTGTTATTCCCTACACCCAACAGTCCTATTTGCATAAAGACAGGAAACCCCACAAACCAGGAAATAAATTAAAAAAGCAAACCTCTCTTTTTTCCACACAGAAATCTGCCAACTATTATGACCTGGGTGGAATCTCAAAAGCCAGGTGTGGACGGAGTGAACATCATTACGTCGGACTTTGTGGAGCTGACTGACTTTGCAAGCACTGTGATCAAGCTTAATGACCTGCTCCTTGACGACCGAGCCATCAAGTGACCTCTGTAGGTGACCAATTGTCACCTGCCGACTGTCACATGACCCCCCCACACACACACACAAGCCAAGGGTCACCTCCTGTCACCGAGCCAAGACGGGGCTGCAGGACACTGTGATTGGCCAAACCCCCAAGAGCGCAGAGATCTGGCGGTCACCAGAGAGCCAGGTCGTCCATCTGAAACGGGCAATGGCATGAGACTGGACACACCAGCATGAGACTGGACACACCAGCTTTGCCTGAGCCTTTGCTACGACACTGGAGACAGTTGAGGGCAGGAGCTTAACCCTCCATGGACTGATCGTTAGTCGTGGAGCCGAGGAGTCTATGTGTTCAGGCTGTTGCTGTTGCTGTGTCTCTTGCTCGGTTGCCTAAAGGTTATGGCTGTGTAGGATTCAATTTTTTCAGGCTCTGAGTTCATATTCTGGACTGCTGTTGTAGCAGGTTGGTAGTGAATTTTATGGCAGACTCCGATAACACAATTGCAAGAAAGGCAAAATCTCTCTCACTCACTCACTTTCACACATACACATATATACACACACACACACACACACACACACTCAAGCAGAGATCAGAGAGCACTACAAAGTTAGTTACAGTATTTTTTAATGGTTATTTATTATGTTTTTTTAAACATGTGTTTTAATATCTGATATTAAAATCACATTCTTATTCAACTGTGTGTGATGAGATCAGTCACAGGGTCCTATATTAACAAGGAAGTCTTGTGGCACAGATTGGTATCTGCTGAAGGATGCTGGATCTTGGTTTACACAGTTGTGTTTACAATGTTGCAACCAGCTGACTCAAACGGTTAACCAGACACTTTCTTTCCCTGGTCGTCTGGGGGTGAGCCCTTTGGTGTGGTGTGGTTTTGGTCTGGAGGTATCCACAGCCCCACGGAGTGCAAGCCAGGATCAAACAGCATAGAGACAGGCCTGTGGCATGCAGCTCTGAGTTTGTGTTGGGAAGCCATTTACTCCATGGGGGTTAGAAAAAAGAGTTGTGAAAGTATTTCACTGTTTGTGGGTTCCCCTTATGTGATTGGGCTAGTCCCATTGGCCCCCCAGAGTTCACTACGGCTTGGTTATCGTAACACCTCCATTTATCACCCATTTCGTCCGAAAATTCTAAAACAACAATGTTTTTTAATACTTCACAATAACATTTGATAAATTAACCTTACATTTTCCAGTAGCCATAGGTGTGTAGATTGAACAAAATCTGGATTGGTTCTTACTGGGGCTTTTACTGCCTGAAATATCCGATTTTGTTTACCGCGCTCGGAGTGCTGGCCTGGTGGGTCGTCTACTTCCACCCTTTCAACGGCACATGAATGGTTAGACTGAGAATTCTCGTCGCTACCTCAAAATTCCACTGGAGCTCCAAGCGGATTTGTACACGCAGCCTTACAAGACTGTTTATACTGTAGCTCTTCGAGTCACGGTAAAATGTAATTTTTGGTACATAGCTAATTTAGATACACTTATGGTGTGGTTGCTTGCGTTTCTTTAGGAATCTGCCGTCTTGGTTTGTATAGAAATGAATAGTAAGTGACACATACATGCAAGAGGACGGAAACACAGGACTGGTGGTAATAGGGGGCGATCCGATATCACAGACAATAATGGGATCTCCTTTGAACTCTATTTTTTAATGGGTCTGTGTTCCTTATCACAATGGGTATTGTGACAAAGTGTTTACAGGAAATGTTCCCTAAACACCCCTTGAGCAAGCCAACAGCAACAATGACATGCAAGCTACGGAGCACAGGAAGAGACCTTGACCAGAACCTGGAGAAGGTGCCGGCCGTCCACAGCTTCTCTGGCTTAGCCCTCCATGGCAGGCTCAGTGCAACCAATGAGTCACACTTATGGACTGAACAGTGGACCCCTAAGACCAACACTAAATGATCTAGGTAAGCTGTTGCATAACGCAGTGTTTCCCATACATTGACTTATGTGTGGCGGCTCACCACAAAATCAACATTGACCACCACACAATGATTTTCCAGGTTGTACTAAATTGTGCTTAAATCTGGTTAGCATCATAACCACGCTGTGCTAATTTGCTTCAAGTTAATTCTGCAAACCAACCACCACAAATAGAATTCAATTCTGTGGGAAACACTGTAACATGTGCATTAAGGAGGGAATGCTCCCTCAAGTGAGGAGCCAACTGGGTACCCACATCTGACCATGTAGCCATGAATAGCGCTGAATCGATTTAGGTGATTATTTCCACATTCCTGTAGAATATGCTGAGGTGGAGTGTGCCTAAATAGAGTTTAAACATAGTGTTTCCAAAATGGAAAAATAGTCCAAATATTGTCCTTTCACCTATAATAGCCCAGCCATGAGTTTGCTTCATATGGGCTCTTGCTAGACTGTTTCTGTTCTGCACAGAATCGATGTGTGTTGTCCTTGGATTGCTTCTCTGAGTGGCACTCTCCAAAAACCACACTGGTAGTGTTGCACCAATGGCTGTGTTCCCTTGTGCAAGAGACAGACTGCAGAGAGAGAGAGAAAGAGTGTGTGTGTGTGTGTGTGTGTGTGTGAGAGAGAGAGGGAGCGAGAAAGAGAGAGTGTGTGTGTTTGTGTGTGTGAGAGAGAGAGAGAGAAAGAGAGTGTGTTTGTGTGTGTGTGTGTGAGAGAGAGAGAGAGAGGGAGCGAGACAGAGTGAGTGTGTGTGAGAGGGAGAAAGGGAGAGTGTGATTGTGTATGTTTGTATGTGTATGTGTGTATGTGTGTGTGTGTGTGTGTGAGAAAGGGAGAAAGGGCAAGTCCATTCCTTTGGGTTTCGTCACCCTCCATGCTCCTGCAGGGCCCCGATGGTGAAAACTGTAATGTGATGTTGACGCTGTTTCATGGACCAGAGAGGCCGTAAGTTCTATAAGAGGGACACTAATTGCCCTGCAATTCCACATTCCGCTCTGGGCTCGTGGGTTTGGACGCCTGTAGAGGACGGAGTCAGACGCCCCCCTTCCTCAGCTTGTATGTCTTCATCGTTTTTTCCTCCTAGTTTGTTCTTCCTCTGCTACCTTTTTTTTCATGTCTTCTCTTTCTGGCTGCGTCCGAGGATTCCAGTAGGCTCTCCTGGTCTCCAAGGAGAGCTCCGGCTTTATGGGCCAGCGGCGACTGGCCCGGTCACGGCCTGGCCATCTGCACCTCCAGACTCGGGAAATTTTCACTCCACTCCATTCTGTTTGTCCAGTAGATCATGAGCATGGTAAAGGGTAATGAGCTGTCGGCTCTGTGCGTTCTGTCCACAGAAGCGTCATGTCACAGACGGGGACATCTGGTGCCGGGCGGCCATATCTCGCCGGCCCGCAGCGGGCAGAGACGGGAGATGACTGGTAATGGTGTGTTAATGTGTTAGGAGTGCATGAGTGATCCCGGGCGGGGAAGGGACCGGTCCTGCGTAACGCTGGTTAGGTAAACATATGAGAAATGGATGCAATGACTAGACGTGATTTCGATGTTTGTTGACTCTAACTCCCCGTTTGGTCAGTGAAGTTAGGGTCTTTCGGATGGAGACATTGAGGAGGCAAAGTGCAAGTTGATTGGCCGACATCAGACATTCAATGTGTCTGTGACGGTGGTAAACAGTCTTGTGTGTCCACTTGATGAATGACGATGATGAATGTATGGAATTGCGAGTAACTCCTTTAATTTATGTCTCCACCTGTTGCATCACTTCCTCTGCCCTCACTTATTTGCTCTCTCCCTGTTCACCAACTTTTGGGGAAATTAGCTTATTAACCATTTACCCCAGAGTTCGATAATACGATTTATATCTTTCTTTTCTCAGGATGTGCAATTTTCCAGTCTGACACTGTTAGCCTAGCTTAATGATAATAATTCACTGGTAGTGGGTTACACTATAGCTAGCCTATAACTCTGAGGTAGATGGGGAAATTAACTAATTTTCCACAAAGTTGGCTGGTTCCTTTAATCCCCCAGCTTCCAGAACAATCCGTCATTGACTTCACTATTGAAGGGTATGGCCTGTGGTTCTGCAGCACACTGAAACGGTGATCACTGTTAAGGTTATTATCTACAGTTATGAAAATAAAGTTTTGTAGGCTATGTCACAGGAACCCCAGGAATCATCACCTCAGTTCATTGACAACAACATATGAACCTATCATGATCTTCCTTATAGGCGTATGTTTATTTACACAGATTATATGTAAACGTTTCAGCAAACATGCATTTCGAGTACTTTTTCTTACAATATTTCCACTCACATTTTATATCTCTTTATGGCTTAACAATAATGTTCAGTGTCCCGCCGGCGGGACGGTTACCCCCTCCCCCACCTCCCCCAACATTCTCAATCAATTGTATGCACCATATTGCTATGTAGCATAGTAATGTTATACACCATTTCAAAGCCTTGACTCTTGGGAATCCAAAAATGACAACTTTTTTCATGTACAATCTGTATAGTGCTTTATATTCTCAGATGAATTTTATTATGTCTCAATTAAATTTGATCCAAAATGCCCCTCTCCCCCTCCTCCGCTTTTGGTGCTACCCTGACTTCTGGCTGCAGTGTAGCTGCAGCACAATAAGTAAATGCAACATATTGGGTACTGAAATATTCACAAGAATCCATAGAAATTGAATCTTCATGTTGTATTATCCAATATTAGTTGTACAGATGTATAGTCTATCTTATACACACTCATTGAACCAACAAAGTAAATGCAAAAATAAAGACTTTTTTGTAATTATTCCATATTTTGTGTAGTCAGTCTATATCAGAACACCTGACATACAATCTAAATACTCCACAAGAAATCTCAAAGTGTTACCTTTCATTTGAGACAAGGATTATGCTTCTACACAAAGGGGTTCATGTGCAGTAAGCATTTGATTGTCAGTATGCATTTTGGATAACAAAAAGTCCTATGGGGAGTATCCATAGGCATTTTACAAAACGCATGGGCATACCTTGGCAAATAATAGTCTAAAGCACTCATATTTTCATTCTATATTGATCTACTTTTGCACACAGCTTCACAAGACCTGGTGCTAGGGCTCAGTTGTGTTCTAAGGGATATTAAGTGACATAGAGGGCTGAAATGTGGTCAGTTCAGAGATGCCTCTGTAACTCTTTGTCAGTACATCACACAGTTATTTTGACTGTTTCCTACGAAAACTACAGGTTCTCAACTTTCTATAGAGGTCCAGCATTTGATGGTTGACCCCAAAAGAGGTGGGAACAATGCCCTTGTAGGCACAGTGCAATTTCAGGCAAAAACTTTTTACTGAGATCAATGTGGTGGGGTCATGGCCAAAAATAAATGAGAAAAATATGTGACTGATCCGTCTACGTTACGCATGCGTTTGTTGTGTAATGTCCCGAAAAAGTGTTCTGCAAGTTCTTTTTCAATTTTCCCACAGTGTCATTCGCTCTTGGTTTGGAGACCAGACCACACACATTCATTCTGCACAATACGCCAATCCAGTGGAACAGTATCTGCTCAAACTCTTGGTTAGACTAGTTTTCTTTTACTTGAATTGCAGTCAAAGTCTATGGCAGGTCACCAACCATTCTGGTGGGCCGTTACAGGGCAAAAGAGAGAGTGTGGGTAGACCTACTGTTTGATCTGCACTTATCCAGGCCAGCAAGTCCTGACACTGCGTCATAGCCGCCATTATGGAGTAAAGCCTTCTGGGTAATTGTTTTGAGAGGAAAGGGACACAACTCTCACTCAGCACTAATGTTGTAAAAAAATACCTTTTTCCTCCCATGGTGATCAACAATCAAAGAAAAACATCTGATGTCACTCTAATGTTTCCTGTGAGCCCCTCCTGTTCCGAATGATTTTTGTCTGTATTGCTTTGGGTCCACGAACCAAGTTAATGTTTAAATTTAATTTGAAAAGTTTTAAATCCTCTCAAGATCTGAAAACAAATGTTGATCCTTATACAAGTGAAATAAACTATATTCACAGCGCCTATAGCCGTTGTATTGCCTATGTTTTCAAAAAGGATCAGTAGGCCTACAGTGACAGCCAGTGGTTCCAGTGCTGCTGGGAAACACCCTATAGTGACAATTGCGGTTCAAGATGGGAGTGCATTTCTCTTAAGTCTCCAGCACCGGTGTTTGTCCCGAGGGGAAGCAAGCGTGTATAATCAACAATGGATAGTCCACCACCTCAACCAGCCCTTAATGAATCAACTGAAATCACATGCGCCCATTCACGATCGTTTCTAAACACTTACTTACTGAAAAGGAGAAGAATTAACCACAGTGTCAATGTTGTTAACACCTCAGCATTGCCTTAATTTCATTTTTGCCTGTCTGTCAGCGCCGTTTGGATTCACTCTCCGCACTCACTGCGCAGGCGGCAAGTCGTTCCCAACTCCCTTTCCAGCTGTTGCGCATTCTTCACTGCAGATCACCGCTGGTGCTGGGACAGGGCAGCGCCTCTGGTCCTCAAGAGGTGGGAAGAGTTGATGAATCTGTGCAGTAATTTGCATTTTTACTGGGATTGAGATAAATTCATAATAACAAGTACGATAGGACGTATCAACGTTGGGATATTTCAAGAGTTTCAAGACTGAAGTTCGGAAACTACACTGAATACCTTGGAAAGTGGTTCTGACGTTGTATGTGAACATGACAGACTTCTTATCAGTAATGGTAAGAAATAATACCTTTAACGAACCTGCAGCTTGTGAATGTGAATACCTGTGCTTATTTGTTTACAAGATGTTAAAAGATGTTTTCTTTAGATGAAAACGATGTGGTTTTCATGTTACGTGAGCTCGTTTCGTGGAAACAAATAGTGGGTCACATCCGAATTTGTTTTCTTAGTTTTTGTTGTTGTCGTTTTAATGAGTATCGACTTAAGAAACATTATCCCTTATTCAATAAGCGTACGGGCTTTCTTAGAAGAAACAGAGACTGCATTGTTTATATTATTGGAAACGCCGCATGCCAATATAGTCCAGACCAAGTCCTACCTGCAAGCTCGTGCACGACTAAAGCTGTTGTGTTGTGTCTATTGGGCAAGTCACGTGCACTGAAGTGCAGTCGGCCAGGATGGGTGACTTATCTCATCAGATGGAGAGAAAGGGTAGCCTACTTTTGGGAAATATCTAGGAAGCCTACTTTTGGGCATATCTGGGAGACAAATAACATAACGTTTTTAGTTTTACATAGCAGTTCTTTATTGTCAGCAATTCTGCAACAGGTGCAAGAAAGTTGATAGTTGATATTATTCTTCATCCTCTGTTTTGTAACTTTGTGATATTTAGGAGTTTGAATGGATTTCCAAAGTAGTAAATGACCTGATATGTTGCTTGACTTGATCATTACTTTATTACAAAAAGGTGCAATAAAGTCAAGTCAAAGAGATAAGCATATGCATATACGCCAAAAGGAACATAAACACTAAATACTGCAGGAACACGCACTGTGCACATGAGAAGGTGCTCCAGTGATAATCTAGTTCCCATGTGTAACATTTGGTTTTCCTTCTCCCTGCTTTTAAATGATGCCATAAAATATGTGCATATGGTATTCTGGTCTTCATGGCTTACCTAATCAAATGTACATTTTATATTATGCAATATATGCTACATTTGCACAACTGTTAAAACAGTCCACATCCTCTAAATTGTTTACATTGGACTGGAGATCTAGGGTTTCAAAAATCATACAGAACAATTGCAGGTGCGAGCACAAAAATAAAACAGTGGCCATTATGGAAAAATGCACCACTGGACAACAAGCTCTATACTGGGTCAAGACAATGTTGAACAACTCATAACCACTCTTTGTTTGGAACAGAGGGTTTTAAACTGGCTTTGGTGGGCGAAAGTTGCCTCCCAGGCCCCAAACGGTGAACAGAAAGGGGTTTGTCTTCACTAAAGGTCCTGAGCTGGCTGAGAAAAAGTGTGTGTGTCTCTGGGAGGGACGGGGGCAGGGACGGGGGCAGGGTCACCCCTCATACATGTGCGGCATGCAGAAAGGGATCCCATGTTAACCAGGGCGCCGTGACAACAATAAGGTCATTGTCACATGTGACAGGCTGGTCTGGCACAGTGATTGGGGAGATTGTGGTGGTGGTGGTGTGTGTGTGTGTGTGTGTGTGTGTGTGTGTGTGTGGGGGGGGGGGAGTTGGTGCAGAGAGATAGCATCACACTGTGTAGGGTGGATTCATCAGTGGGGGATCCTCTGGGCCTAGACGAGGGTCCTGTCAGGGCATTGTAATTCACACTACACAGGCAATAAACTCAAAGCAAATTCAAAGTAGATGCAAGTTTCACTAAGGGCCTGTGACAACTGTGGTTAATGTTATTTAGATATGAAACATAACTTCATAAATTATCATGAGCAGTTAATGTACATAATTATATAAAATTATACCTATCTAGTACATTTTCTTGGTCTTTTTGTAGGTTATTGTAGGTTATTGTCAGGTTGTTTTAAGCAAGAAGAATCAAAAGACATGAAGTAAAGTGATATTAATGATAACTGAGTCACAATGATATTAGTGATAACTGAGTCGTCACAGTGATATTAGTGATAACTGAGTCGCAGTGATATAAGGGATAACTGAGTCATCACAGTGATATTAGTGATAACTGAGTCGTGATAACTGAGTCGCAGCGATATTAGTGATAACTGAGTCATCACAGTGATCCCCACTCTTAATTGTCTGCTCTGGTTTTGGCACCTTTTGAAGACACCTAGAAGTGTCACTACAGTCGTCTGTAGTTGGGGAATGATGGGGGTCTAATCAAGAATGCAGTGTTTCAACAGCTGTCCCTTTGATCGCTCCATCTGCCTCACAGCTGGGGTCGTTTCCTTTGGAAGGCCCTCCGCGTGCAACTGTCTGTAGACATGGCAGCGAGGTTGCATTAGATGTGGCATGACTGTCAATAACCCTAAAAAGGTTGTATAAGCCCCGAGTAGCACATGGTAGAGTGAGTGGAGTGTTTTTGTTGTCTTGTTCCAATAAAGAACCTAATTAGACACAGCGACAGAACTGGGACACATTTGTGTTTACATCTGCATTTATGAGGGTTTTTTTTTAATGATTTACGCACTCTATTACAAACCTTAACACAGGCATCGGATGAGGCTGCAGACGTGCAGACATGTCTGACTCGCTGGGTTTTTCCCCATTGAGAGATTCTTAGATTCTTAATTGTTCAAGTTTACTTGCCAGAGCAGAATGAGAGAAAAAGAGAAAGAGAGAAAAAAATAGAAAGATGGAAAGAGACAGACAGAGAGAGAGAAAGAGAGAGAGAGAGAGAGAGAGAGAGAGAAAGAGAGAGAGAGATTGAGAGAGAGAGAGAAATGGAGAGAGGGGGGGGGTGAAAAGAGGATAATATCATCTGCGGGCTGCCCTAAGTCATATAATGGGCCCAGAGGACCTCCATGACTCCTGTAAGGAACCAGATCCGTCCCCGGAGGCTGAAAGACATCGAGCACTGAGGTCAGGAATGTGGCTCACAGCAGCCTTCGTATCCCACGGCGACATACCTGAGTGCATCTCAAAAGGCAGAGCTGATGCCAAGGCTTGCTGGGGCACGTCCCCTTCACCTAGGGAGAGGGCCAGGTCAGGCTAACGGGGGTGGAAGGTGGTGTTTGGAGGTAGCTGTGTGTGTGTGTGTGGGGGGGGTGTACACATGCCTGAATTTCAACCTGAACTTCTGAGGAGCCATTGACCCACTTTCTTCTTCCCATAATTGCAGTGGTCCTGTAGACAACGTGACACTCACACTCAAGTCAAAACCTTTTTAAATTCAAGCAGTTGTTTACATATACGTTTCTAACAACGGACCACGCCATGAAGATGTTTTAGGGGAAATGTCTGTTTGTTCAGAGCGTTGTAATCAGATGTGGTGTGGTAGTGTGACAACAGGAGGTTAATCTCGCTGATTAAAGTGAAGGGGCTGACGCGAGAGTGCTGTGCAACAGGACACAAGGGTGTTTGGAAAACAGCGATTTCACAGACAGGAAGCTGCTTTTGAATCCAAGGAAATGGCTGGACTGAAGACTGAGAGACATGGGAGGGTGTGTGTGTGTGTGTGTGTGTGTCTGGTGGGAGTGTGTGTGGTGGGAGTGGGAGTGTGTGTGTGTGTGTGTGTGTGTGTGTCAGGCATGGAAGGCAAGGGTTGCCTGTGAGCTGTCTCTTCCTGTCCACACCAGCCAATAAGCTCACAGGTCAGCATGTGAAGAAGACGACAGCAGGGCATGTGATTGTGAACTGCGTCCTGAGACCCTAGTCAGCTCTGGCCACTGTGCTGAGATGCGCTCCGTCTGCACAGCTCACTGATTGGCTTTCCCAGGTGACCAGATGTGGCGGGAGATCTGACCGCATGTGTCATTCATCCGCTGATCTCTCCATCTCCAGTCAGCTCAGGGCCTTGGCACAGAGCCGGCGCCCAACTGACCCACTCCTTTAACGCTCTCTCGTTCTCCACTGACCGTCCTCTATCTCACTCCTTTAACGCTCTCTCATTCTCCACTGACCTCTATCTCACTCCTTTAATGCTCTCTCGTTCTCCAGTGACTGTCCTCTGTTAGCCCGCTGCTCTATTTTCCAACACAGTCCTACATTTGTTCCCATGGTCTCACCTCTGGTTTGGCACCTTTTTAACAAAAATGCTGACAGCAGTTTGTCTGGTGAATGTGCAATAAACACTTGGTCACTAATCAGAAAAGTTTCTTGCTAAAATGGCTCCTGTGTGTTTCTTTGTATCTTTGAGTTAAAGAGTAAACATGTTTTATCTAAAACTAGCAAGCTTCTCTAACTGCAAGAATCACCTCACCAACAGCACAACTGGCATGAATGGAAGCTAAGTAGCTAGAAATGTGCTAACTGAATGTTGTGAGGCTTTTGGAAGCTATGAATGGAAGCTAAGTAGCTAGAAATGTGCTAACTGAATGTTGTGAGGCAAAAGCTGCTTTTACACGCTCTCTCCTTCTGTATATAGTGTGGATCAGAGCCATAGAAAATGTTTTATCTACCGCTCTGGTGTGGATGAGATCATCTCCATGGATGAAAATATGGTGGGAGAATTATTTTTTTTCTCAACCTCAAATCCTGAGTACTTACTGGGAAGAGTTTTTTTCTTTAGCCATGGCCATACTGTGACCAATATGCCTCTTTGTATTTAAATGACTCTAACTTTGACATTCCAGCTGGGCCTGCTGTCAGGCCAAGAGATATGGTCCTTCCTGGTGGACTACTAGCTTCCTGCTTGGACTCGCACAGAGTCAATATATCCTGATATGAGCTAAAGAGAACAGGTTTCCTGACATTACCACACTGTTCTGTGAGTTTTTGGGAAGTTGTGTTTTCTTCCTGGCCTGAGTAGTCCTAAGCTTCTCTGATAAAGGATCCAGTAAAGTTTTAGGTGATGACAAATGGCTTTTCAAAAAAAAAAAAAAGAAAGGAAGTTATAGTACTTCATCCACAATCACATTTGTGCATTTAATGTTTTAATAAACATAGTTTTATTTCATTCAGTTCTATTCAACTCTACTGCTTAGCTAAAGAGGTATTCAGTGACGCTGTTGGACAGCAGAAAGCCATGTCATGGCTGTGATTTACGAGAGGGGAAAGTCATGTTGGATCTTCAGCCCAAGGCCACAACTCACACAGATGTAACCGTATGGTTGCCCAGCGTTCGCCTCCCCTTGCCATGGTAACCACTGGCTACGGAGCGGAGCGGTCCAACCAAAGAAGGGGCCGTCCATCCTCGCCACCCCTCGGCTGGCATGACATGCCAAACACTGGCTCGTGGGAAACTTCAGGCCCATTCCGGAACATTCTTCCCCAGTCCTCCCACCTTCTGATTCCTTTCTTTTTTTCTCTCTCTTTCCTCTTCTCTCCTCCTTTATTCTACGTTTTGGAACACTTTCACACACTCGCACGCTGGCATTCCACCCCATATCAGCTCAGATGTTGTGGGGAGTGGGCGTTTCTGCACGGACTGACGTCTGACTAGTCCAGCCCCCCCCCGGTCTCTCTTGTCTGTCTGTGTTTGGAGGCACCACATGGGCTTATAGCGGGTCAGTGAGTCATTTGAAAGTCATTTAACGCAATTATGCATTCCCTATTTAGATGGGATGAGACACCAGTTAATGGTGTGGATCTGACTGGTCACGGCTTGTGTTTGTGCTAATCTGCCTGGAGGGAATAGTGATTGAGGGAGACGCTATCAGCCACCTGCCTGTCACACATGAACACAACTCTCCCACACAGAACCCTAGCAGCTGTGCACACGTGTGTTTGTGTGTGTGTGTGTGTGCGTGTTTATGTGCGCCTATGGGTCAGTGTATATGCATATTTGTCTCTGTGTGAGTGTCTATACATGAGTGCGTGCGTGTGTGTGTGTGTGTGTGTGCGTGTGCGTGCGTGCTTGGGTGTTTATATATATGTGTGTGTGTGTGCGTGCGTGCTTGGGTGTTTATATATGTGTGTGTGTGTGTGCTTGTGTGGGTGGGTGTCTATATATGTGTGTGTGTGTGCATGTGTGGGTGGGTGTCTATATATGTGTGTGTGTGTGTGCTTGTGTGGGTAAGTAAAGTAAAGTATAGTATAGTAGAGTAAAGTAAAGTAAAGTAGAGTAAAGTAAAGTAGAGTAAAGTAAAGTATGGGTGTGTGTAAAGTAAAGTATACTTTATTGTCCCCAAGGACATGTGTCTTGGGCTTCACGATCACTGCATCACACATACACAGCTCATACATAGGCAATTAAAAAACAACATACAGCTCCACACCACCACAGTTACAAAAAAAAGTTGGCAGTTGGGATAAAGGAGTTTTTGTATTTATTTAATCTGCAGTTTAGTACTCTAAAGCGTCTACCTGAGGGTAGGAGGGCAAACTCCTCGTACAGGATGTGTGTGGGGTCTTCTACAATTTTCAGTGCCTCCCTGAGGACTGACTTTTCATAGAGTGCCTGCATGTAGCCCTGGTCTGGATGACCTACAATCTTCAGGGCAGTTTTGCTGCTCTGGGGTCAAAGGTCATTTCCTCCGTCTTCTTTACATTCACAGCTAGATGGTGAGCATCACACCATCTACAAACTGCTTGATTTCTGAATGCTAAGACATTCAGTGCAGCCGTGGCCCACTGGTCAGCACTCTGGACTAGGGGCAGCCGTGGCCCACTGGTCAGCACTCTGGACTAGGGGCAGCCATGGCCCACTGGTCAGCACTCTGGACTAGGGGCAGCCGTGGCCCACTGGTTAGCACTCTGGACTAGCCGTGGCCCACTGGTCAGCACTCTGGACTAGGGGCAGCCCACTGGTCAGCACTCTGGACTAGGGGCAGCCGCGGCCCACTGGTCAGCACTCTGGACTTGTAACCGGAGGGTTGCCGGTTCGAGCCCCGACCAGTGGGGCGCGGCTGAAGTGCCCTTGAGAAAGGCACCGAACCCCTCACTGCTCCCCGAGCGCCGCCGTTGTAGCAGGCAGCTCACTGCGCCGGGATTAGTGTGTGCTTCACCTCACTGTGTGTTCACTGTGTGCTGTGTGTGTTTCACTAATTCACCGATTGGGTTAAATGCAGAGACCAAATTTCCCTCACGGGATCAAAAAAGTATATATACTTATATACTTACTAAGATGCTGTGTCTTGATCCCTATATAATAGGCTCAAGATGGCAGTGTCATCTGAAAATGTAACAATGTAGTTGTGTGGGTGTTTACTCACACAATCATTTGTGTAGATGGTAAAGAGGACTGGTGAACTCACACACCCCTGGGGGGCCCCTGTGCTTATAGGCTTTAGTTGTGAGACTTCTTTATTGACTCTTACATACTGCATCCTATTTGTTAAGAATGAGTAGTACCATTTAATAATGAAGGGGCTGACACCCATTTCCTTCAGAGTTTCTAGCAGTAAAAAGGGCTGTATTGTATGTAACGCTGAACTAAAATCGCTAAAAAGAAGACGTACATAGGCCTTTGTGTCCTCAAGATGTTTAAGGACCAGGTGGGTGATGCTGCTTATAGCATCACCTGTGCCTCTGTGGCATTTGTAGGCAAACTGCCAGGGGTCGAGTTTTTGGCCTACCTGAGTTTTTAAAAGACAAACCATATATTTCTCAAAACATTTCATGACTATTGAAGTAAAAGCTATCAGTCTAAAATCATTATTTTCTGCAGGACAGGGCTTCTTAGGCACTGGGGTGATGGCTGTTTTTTTCCAGAGGGCTGGAAAAGTATGGGAGTCTAATGACCACTGGAAAATAGGACACCAGGCTGGGACAAGCTCCTCCGCACACGTTTTTAAGAGGCGGGCAGAGATCCCATCTGGCCCCATAGCCTTCCTTATGCAAACCTGCTGGAATAGTGACTGTACCTTCAACCAGTCTACCTATAGGTGCCTATATATTTGTGCATGTGTGTGTGTGTGTGTGTACAGTATGTGCTTGTGCGTGTGAGAGAGAGTTTGTGTGGGTGTCTATATATGTGTGTGCATGTGTGTGTGTGTGTGTACAGTATGTGCTTGTGTGTGTGAGAGAGAGTTTGTGTGGGTGTCTATATATGTGTGTGCATGTGTGTGTGTGTGTGTACAGTATGTGCTTGTGTGTGTGAGAGAGAGTTTGTGTAGGTCTATATATGTGTGTGCATGTGTGTGTGCTTGTGTGGGTGTCTATATGTGTGTGTGTGTGTGTGTGTGTCTCCAACCCCAAATCAGAAAAAGTTGGGACGTTGTATAAAATGCACATTTTGTGTACAAATATACAAATCTCGTAAACTCATATTCAGCTGCAAAAAGGACATAGACAACTTATTATATGTTGAAAATGGAAATGTTGACTAATTCATGGAAAATATATGTTCATTTTGAATTTGATGCCAGCAACATTCGAAAAAAGTTGGGACATTGTGTGGGTGTCTATGTGTGCATGTGTGTGTGTGTGTGTGTGTGTGCGGGCGTGTGCCAACAAGGCACCCAACCCCTCACTGCTCCCCGAGCGCCGTTGTAAAGGTACAGAAACAGTGTCGGAGTACCGATCCAGTGAATGAAGTGTTCCCTTAATTTTTTTGAGCAGTATATAAAAACAACACAGGATCTGTACCAAACTAATTTCAAAAGGGCACAATAATGTATTCAAGATAAAATTTGAATGGACAAGTAGGCTATGGACTGGAGTTCATCTCCTTGTATACCCCTGTTGTCTCAATGATAATAACATCTCATTTCAGACTATATTTCAAAGTTTGACGTTCATTTGGATTATTAATATAACATCGTATTTTGTCATTTTTGGCGAAGGCATGCATTCCGTTAGGGATATTGAACATATTTAACATTCTCTAACCATCCTGATTTCGAATTGGTGCAGTTTTCAGCACAAAAACTCATTTTATTCTTTTGCTCTTTTGCATTGCTCTATGCTGTTCTATGGTGCTTTCTGCCTCTTGGTTGCGCACGCATGTTTTCGTGACGTTCCATAGAAATCCATGTATAGTACCCCCCAGTACCCCCTGTAATTCCAACTATGATGTGTGTGTGTGTGTGTGTGTGTGTGTGGTTGGTTGTCTATATGTGTGTGTATGTGTGTGTGTGTGTCTATATATGTGTGCATGTGTATGTGTGTATATGTGTGTGTGTGTGTGTGTGCGTGCGTGCGTGCGTGTGTGTGTGTCTATATATGTGTGCATGTGTGTGTGTGGGGGTGTCTATATATGTGTGCATGTGTGTGTGTGTGTGTGTGTGTGTGTGTAAACATAATCCTGTTTTAGTGGTCATCCATGTTTAAATAGTCCTTTCATCTGCAGGATATAGAGGCAGATCCAGAGGACAGACTCCAGCCGGACCCCTCCAGTCCACAGGTGGGTCCAGCAGTTATCCGCTCCATCCTGACGCTAACGCTCTATGATCACCCAGTTAGCCGCTCCATCCTGACCCTAACGCTCTACGATCACCCAGTTAGCCGCTCCATCCTGACCCATGCCTAACGTTCTACGATCACCCAGTGGTAAAAAGGACAGTGGAGTCTCTGAGGTTTCATAAGAGGTTTCAGAATGAATGTATCCTACAGTACCACATAAAACTAGCTGATTCAGAACAACTCTTCAGCAAGGTTAGGTAATAGGTTGATCAGTTAATTAGTGGAAAGACCAGTGTTAAAAGCTGAGGTAGAACAAATTAATAGGGGGCAGCCGTGGCCTACTGGTTAGGGCTTCGGACTTGTAGCCAGAGGGTTGCCGGTTCAAACCCCGACCAGTAGGTATGGCTGAAGTGCCCTTGAGCAAGGCACCTAACCCCTCACTGCTTCCTGAGCGCCGCTGTTGATGCAGGCAGCTCACTGCGCTGGGATTAGTGTGTGCTTCACCTCACTGTGTGTTCACTGTGTGCTGAGTGTGTTTCACTAATTCACGGATTGGGATAAATGCAGAGACCAAATTTCCCTCACGGGATCAAAAGACTATATATACTTATACTATACTTATACTTTCTCCCATTCTATTTCATTATTATTGACGGTCGTAAGTTTAACTAAAGCTAGTTTAATAAGTAGGCAAAATCAATTTGCTAATTTGACACTATGGGTGAGACCTTAACCACAAACACTGATGAGTCAGCTCAGTATTTCCACATGCCATACGACAGCTAGTTCGATGCTCCAACAAGCCACATGATGCTTGTTGCTAGACTTTGTACTTTGCCTCTCATTTAAATGATGGCCCCCGGATGTGTTTTTTTCCGCTTGTCAGAGTCCTCCGCTGGATTGGATTGACACGGGGAAGAGCCTGAAGGTGCAGACGGCCAGCCCCCACCTGGTCAGCCTGGGCAGTGGCCGTCTCAGCGTGGCCATCACACTGCTGCCACTGAGAGAGGGTACGCCAGCACATCACACACACACACACACACTTTCTCTCTCTCTCTCACACACATACACACACACACACACACACACACACACACACTCTCTCTCTCTCTCTCTCTCTTTCACACACATACACATACTCACACACACACACACTCAATCTCTCTCTTCAATTTAGTTTTATTTATATAGCAACAGGGAATACTGTTTCTCAAGGTGCTGTACATATCCTAGCTTAAACACACACACACACATACACACACACACACACACACACACACACACACACATAAATGTCCCTCTTCCCATCGTTTGCTGGGCTTAGTTGACCTCATGTCTGATTGAGTACAAACAAGGTGGAGATGGTCAGGATGTGAGTGCTGCTAGTGTTAGTCCTGCTTTGGGCCAGGAGTCAGGGAGAGGAGGAGAGAAGAGGAGAGAGAGAGGGAGAGGAGAGGAGGAGAGAGGGGGAGAGGAGAGGAGAGAAGAGGAGAGAGAGAGGGAGAGGAGAGGAGGAGAGAGGGGGAGAGGAGAGGAGAGGAGAGGAGGAGGAGGAGAGGGGAGAGGAGAGGGGAGAGGAGAGGAGAGGAGAGAGAGAGGGAGAGGAGAGGAGGAGAGAGGGGGAGAGGAGAGGGGAGGGGAGGAGGAGGGAGAGGAGGAGAGGAAAGGAGAGGACAGGGGAGGAGAGAGGGGGAGAGGAGAGGGAGGAGAGGAGAGGAGGAGAGGAAAGGAGAGGACTGGAGGAGAGAGGGGGAGAGGAGAGGGGAGGAGAGAGGGGGAGAGGAGAGGGGAGGGGAGGAGGAGAGCAGAGGAGAGGGGAGAAAAGAGGAAGAGAGAGGAGAGGGGAGAGGAGGAGAGGAGGAGGAGGGAGAGAGGAAGAGAGAGGAGAGGGGAGAGGAGGAGAGAGGGAGAGGAGAGGGAGAGGAGGAGGATGGAGAGGAAGAGAGAGGAGAGGGGAGAGGAGGAGGGGCCGGTGATTTGCACAGAGCTCCAGACAGGGTGGGGTTCCCAAATAAGAGCGAGCAGGACACACTCAACTTCTGACACCCAGGCCTCATCGCATCGTCTTTCTATCCAGGTGCCAGCTCTTGTGTGTGTGTGTGTGTGTGTGTGTGTGTGTGTGTGTGTGTGTGTGTGTGTGTGTGTGTGTGTGTGTGTGTGTGTGTGTGTGTGTGTGTGTGTGTGTGTGTGTGTGTGTGTGTGTGTGTGCGCCATTCAGAGACAGCACTAGATGTTTGCTAGATGTTTGATGTCTATACTTGTGGCCTCATTATCACTGTCACAATGGGAGCTGGAGGAATTCAACCCCACTGGCCTGCAGGAAATGAAGGAGGCAGCTCGTCATGTGTGTGTTAGGAAGAGGGAGCCCAGGATACTTCCTCCAGCAGATATAAAGGGAGTGTCCCACTCACTGATGGACATGACGATTATTAAGTGCTACTGTGTATCCAGAATAGTCGCAGAGAATATCAGGTCAGACAGAGCTGTGAGTGTAACAGAGGAGGTCGAAGTGAGTAGTCCCCTGACACTCAGATGCAGTGACATGTGCGTCATTGTTTCCCATGTTTTGAGCTGTAGTGACGTGCAGTGTGTGGGTATCAGTGTGGAAATGTTGAACTGTCGGGCTCTGATAGTTACACTGACACAACACACACGAACACACACACACACACATGCAAACACACATGCACATGCACACATACATAGACACACACATACATAGACACACACACGCACACACACACGCACACATACGTAAGACACACACCCACATATACACACACACACATGCACACACGCACACACACACATATGCAAACACACATGCATAAGCGCACACACACACACACACACACACACAAACCACACAGTTAATTTCCACAGAGCAGAAATGCCAAGACTTCCAGTAGTTTTTCCCCTCATGGTAGGCCGGGATCAGCTTTGCTCTTACATCATTGTAATGGGAGCCTCTCAAGCCCCAGGCGTTCCCATGCTCTCCCTAATGAATGCCAGTTTGAACCACTCAGAGCAGAGACGTTACTTAAAGCAGCCATGTGCGTGTGCGAGTAGTTCACATTCCTGTCATTGCAACATATTTAATATCAGTTAAATACGTCATACTTATGTGGATAGATAAACTACATAAAGATACATTCTTTAGATCTAGACTGATTAAAACTCTGGCTCATATTTTAGGGTCAGACAAGTTTGTAAATTGTCATACATGACTCTAAATATGATCTTGGGTGGAACTCAGAGTGAACGTGAAGAAAGGAGATATGACTGATAAGGGTGCTGTGCATAAGTCACACTCCATTATGTGTGGTGACAGTGTCCCCACAATATTTTCCGACCCAGATCCTGTCACCACATCGTCACCACAATTCAGATTCACTTGGCTCACTCCAACATCTCACCCTGCTGTGGAAAGGGCGTCTTCTGTCATGCTAACTGTGTCCTCGGTCACCAGGTGTGACTCGTATCGGGCGTAACTGTGTCCTCTGTCACCAGGTGTGACTCGTATCGGGCGTGACGACGCCCCTATATCTCAGGACATCACCATCGAAGGCCCCGGCATCGAAGCGGAGCACTGTCTGATCGAGAACCGGGGAGGAGTCGTGACCCTTGACCCCTGTGGTCACTTGTGTTCCCTTGATGGCGTTCCGGTGATCAAACCCACACCTCTCACACAAGGTATGTCACGTCCTGAAGCATCTTTTCTTTGCTGAAGTTGAACTCAGTGGCCTTCGTATCCACGTAGACCATGCTGGTCTAAGTTACTGATGCCACCTACTGGTAATTATTTGTAGTGTGACAACAGTATGACTTATTTACACTCTTGAGTTGTATTATTTACACACACTTGAGTTGTATTTATTTGTGTGTGCATACTGCATGTTTGTGTGTGTATTTTGTTGTTAAATGACTGCATACATGTATGCATGAGGTAAAGAATTTGTGAGTAAGTATGCGGTGATCGTGTGATTGTTGAGTGACGAGTGTGTGTATGCATAGTCTTGGCGTGACTCGATCTGTGTGTGTGTGTGTGTATGTGTGTGAAAAAGTAGGATTTACGAGCCTGGGTCGACAGTGCACAATGTTCCTTTTCCAGCAGGACCCTGGTTTTTCACTTAATTAGAGATGGGGGTTTGGACTGGCTGTTGTCTGCTATGCCGCTGTGACTCACAGCTTCCAAGGAACTGCCAAAACAGAACGAGAGAACGGACTGGCACTCCACGCGTTTCTACTTCCCTCACATATCCTAACTTACTTTATCCACCCTTTTAGCCGTCATTAAAAACCTAAACTACGGCTCTCTGGTTCGTTGGCACTGTTCCATCGCGGGGGTTCTCACGGTGGAACCAGTCGAGGAAACACTTAACTTATTTGTTCTTCCACTCTCACTTATGTGGGGTAAACATTTACAGTGTGAGTGTGAATGTGTGTTGGGGTGTGCTGTGTGTGTGGGTGGGAGTGTGTAGGAGAGGTGCAGCAGGGAGGAGGGGAGAGGTGCAGCAGGGAGGAGGGGAGATGTGCAGCAGGGAGGAGGGGAGAGGTGCAGCAGGGAGGAGGGGAGGGGGGCACAGAAAACAAGAGAAGGAAGGAATGAACTGGGAGGAGGAGGATGGAAGAAAGAGAGAAGACAAACAGAGAGAGGAGTGATAGCAACACACAGTAAGCGAGTGAGTGAAGGAGAGAGAGGATAAGAGAGAGAGAGGGAGAGAGAGAAAGAGAGAGAGGATAAAAGAGAGAGAGAGAGAGAGAGAGAGAGAGAGAGAGTGGAGGGGGTTGGTAGAGATCGATGAAGTCAGTGAGTGAAGAGATCATTGGTCAGTGAGTGAAGTAGAGAGGATAAGAGAGATAGAGGGAGAGAGAGAGGGAGAGATGGGGAGAGAGAGAGAGAGAGCTAGGGTGAGAGAGAGAGAGGGAGAGAGAGAGGGAGAGAGAGATAGGGAGAGAGGGAGGGAGAGTGGAGGAGGGGGGTTGGTAGAGAGATGGAGGGAGTTTCTGACGTGTTTGCAGGGCAGTGGCAAGCGTGTGCTGTAGGGTGCAAACAGACGGTGTGAAATGGCCATAACCCTGAGGCTAATCCTACAGGCCTGAGATGCTCCGGGTGATTTAGTCTTAAGCCCAGTCTAGACCAGCCTGCCCAGACGTAATCGCACACGTTCTGCTGTGAGTCCCCACTCTTCAGCACCTCTCCAGGGTGTAACAGTTGGCTCTGTCCGAGCACTTCCTGTAACTGTGCTCATGTCATACAACTCATCCCATCGAGTTTGCGCTTGCAATCTTAATTATTCAAATAAATATACCATCAACAGGTTCTTACAAACCTCCAGTGTGGGAACATTGTACTAGTCAGTTTTGTTGTTGGGGGTTGTTGGTATGAATAAAGTTACTGCCATTCAAGTTGAGGAATAGTTTTCCAGCTGACCTGGTGCCCCACTGCACACTAATGTGAACAGATGAGATTAACAAATGCCAAATGCCAAGAAAACTCGCAGTTCTCAAAACGCTCCTCATTCATTTATTCAATCACAGAATGCATAGGCTACTACAGAAGATATACTCTGTTAATTGAGATGATGACCTAATTGGTGTGAAGAAAACAGTTTCACTCACCATAAAAACAATCCATCACAGCCCTTAGTCTATTCAGCAAGTTGTGACATGTTCGATTGCATATTTCAGGTCGAACTTTAATGTAAATGTTTAACTCAAGGGCAAAACACTCATTGGGGAGCTGTCACCGGTCTAATGCTCTGACTGGCTTGAATGCAAAGGTGCCCCGGAGATAGGCAAACTGTGAGACAAAGAAAAAGTGAAGGGGCGGAGATTAAATAGCCGAGTTTAGTAGTCTTCAGGCACAGACGCCGTGGCTCGACCGGCTATAACAGACTTCAGGAGTGAAGAAGTGTTTACTTTAGTCACGGAAAATTGAATAGCTATTGCTCTCTCATTTCGCGTATAATACAGAGGGACGATAGTCGAAACGGTGGATGGACCTGGGCTGAGCGAAAGTTTTTTTAGCCTCCTTTTCAGGGCGCGAGTCGGACGTTCATCACTGAACTGAGCGTTGCCTCCATTCAGCCCGAGGTGTGTGCAGGACCAAAAGGTAGGACTGAGGTCATCAAACTTTGGGAAACTCGTCAAAAATAATTGCACTGGTTGTAGGCTACGCGTTTGTTTCAACAGCAGATGCTAACTCCATTACTGCTCCTGTGGAATTCAGTTCGAAGTCACTGTAAGGGAAGGTTAGTGATTTGGCAGCTTCAGGAATCTTTTAATTAGCCTACTTGGAATTTCGTGGCAGACACCCTGTACTGTTGTCGCCAGGTAGCTACTGATTTCATGCTGCTCCAATTCCCTCATTTTCAATCTTTTTTTATCTAGCTTATTGGATTCTTCAGATAACTCTACAGCGGTGCTCAGAATAAAGCCGAATAACTTTAAATGTGTCGGTATATTGTTACCCTGTAGCCTCGCACTGAATACCTTTTTGCAGCTTGATAGAATGTCAGAATAGGCCCACGTATGGCATGCTGTTTTTTTTTTGAAGATAATCCTTGCGCAAGATCACCTGAGAAATAATTTGGTTGAAATGGTTCTTTAATCCTAATGCTTATAAACAATGTGCTGAAAATGTGGAAAATGGGCTGAATCACCGGGTCACGTGCACGTGTTTTAAGACTAGCTACTCCAGCGCGGACAGCAAGAGATGGTCTCTCTACACGGCTGTGCTAGAAAAATAATTGTACGGGGTTGAAGACAGGTTAACACTCTAAAAAGGTAATTGGCCCATTAACGATATAACATTGGTCGTTTTTTATTTTTGAGTAAGTGATGTTGAAGCCTAGCCATATTTTTTATTATGATTACTCTTCTCGTTCTAGCCTAGAACAGTTCATTTTGAAATGACAGATACACACACATTGGCAGACAGATAAAGAAAACACTCAAGAGGACATTTTGGTTGGTGTCTCTGCACAACATCGAGGCCTTTAGGCCTATTAGTGATCACTAGATCAGTGCCCAATAAAGTTGTGAGACCTTGTGTATCCATTACTGGCTAAATTGTTGATATGAAATAAGAGGATGTTACCCAAATCTTTATCCAAAGATGTCCTCACAGGCAAAAGATGCCCCACACAACAGACTAGTTTGCAAAAAACAGCATGCACATTTAATTAAACAATCAAAGCATGTCATAAAGCCTTAGCAAAGGCTTTGATTTTATGCGTTTATGAGATAGCATTTATAGTTTTAACATGTGGGTTTGCTAAAGCAGGAAATAAGAAAAGGAGTTATAAATAAAGTTATAAACTCTTTCTATTTTTCCATATGAAAGATCACAAGAAACAGTCCGCAAGTCTTTGTAGAGAGAGGCGTTAAATGTCCTGAACTCCTCCCCCATGTTTGCTGTAAGTGGGGAATGTGTAATGGACCTGTTAATCATTAGACAGAGAGTGGTGGACACATTTATTTATTTATGTCCTACTCTCTCTCTCTCTCCTCTCACACACACACACACACACACACACACCGACTCACTTACACATTCACACAAACACACTTACGCATACACACACACACACACACACAGACTCACTTACACATTCACACAAACACACTTACACGTACACACTCACACAAACACACATACATACATACATACACACACACACTTGTGTATGGACACCTCGGGTGCACCTCTCTTGCGGTTTGTCTATTCCTGGGAGCGTGTGTGTTCAGTAGGCCACAGACTAAACACCCTCCTACTCACTGGTCAAGCCTTTTTTCTTCTGAGGTGTGTGTGTGTATGTTTGTTTCTAACCTCACCATGTGTGTGACAGATGCATACCTGAACTCGTATTCAAGGTCCATCCGTCGAAGCCATTAAAAGTCCCATCATTTCCTAAACCCAAAGGAACTGACTGGAGGTTGTTGTCAGATGCAGTCAAAGTTTGACATCGTCCTTTGTGGGACAGGCTGGTGCAGGGTCCGGTACACCCAAGAATGATGGCTCGGCTACAGCAGTGACCACTCTTTTTGCTGATGGCACTCTTTTTGCTGATGGCTCGGCTACAGCAGCAACCACTCTTTTTGCTGATGGCTCGGCTACAGCAGCGACCACTCTTTTTGCTGATGGCTCGGCTACAGCAGTGACCACTCTTTTTGCTGTTGCTGTGTGCGCAGAGCCCACATCCCTTTATGTTTCTTATGTCTCATTCCATCGAACTACAGATCCGTTACCCGATCTGGCAAACTTACATAGTGCGGTTATAGCCGATAGAGGGCTGCGAAGCGAATGCAGAAGTGCCGTTCACCCTGTTACAAGTTGATGAACCACTGAAATGATTTTAAGGTACAAAAAACTCTTTGGTGTTGCTTTAAGATAAGAATTCAGTTCACTCAGTATCTGTCTAGCGTGGCTCTGCCTCACATACCAAGCCTAGTGCAAAAATCCAGTCCAGACCCTTATCCCACAAGCATGCCAGAGCTCTTCTCATCTTGGGCCATCAGATAAAGATGTTTAGGGTCGACCTCTGTCATCGGATCATGATCTCGTACCCTAGCAGCGAAAAGCCCAAGTTTATCCTGCTATGACATGGTTTACGGACCTGTATATCAACACTCTAGAACAGTCTAGAACACTCTAGAACAGTATAGTAACACTCTAGAACAGTCTAAAGCCTGATTGTGGAGCAGCAAAGCAGCAAAAACGTTTTTGTACCACTCTGGATGATAGAAAGCAGTCAGAAGGAGTGTTCTTTACACAGCTGGAGAGGAAAGTACATCATGTTATTTTGCACATGCTAAGGGCTGTATGTGTGTTTTTAGCAATGCTGTCTTTCCACCTATTCCTCAGCCCTGTCGGAATATTTTGCCGTTAGACGTAATGCACATAAAATATATTAAATATGTATAATGATTTACACACAATTTTCTACTGCTGAATTGGATCCATTCGTGGATGTTTGTTATCAGCCTAAGAGGCATCAACCTCAGAAACAGGATTTTTTCGGGGGGTTTGAGGAGAGGGAAAGAGGTCTCGAGTTTGTTCCATGATCTGTTTTTTCCACATCCAATTCTTACTGGGCTCGTGCCGAGAGCTGCTCCTCAGTGTCCGGTTACATTTTTGCTGGAAGCCGGCGAACGCTGCGACACTGAGCTGTCCGCCAGAGTTACGGCGGCAAAGAGGAAGACTTCATCACGCAACTGCACATCACGCGAGTCCACATCTCGCTTTATCAGTTAATTCATCTTGCTCTGTTTTACATTCTGATTAAGCCATTTGTTCTCAGCTAAACGTGTTGAAAGGGAAAGGTAACATTAGCTTTGGAGAGGAGGGAGTTGAATGTAAATTGCGTTTGGCAGGTGAAATGACTGTTCCATTGTGGCCATCTGTATGCTGTCATGCTAGACTCGCCCCCCTCCCCCCCCACACACACACACCAGTAGGCTCGGGGCCCTTAGATAGACTACAGGGAAGCGACTGAGAGAGATGGAGTTTTACGGGTCACCCCCCCCCACCAGTAGGTGTTTAGACATCTGTGGTGCCGGTGGTGTATCTAGGAGGGCATGACCCCAGCGTCGGGTGTAGTGCCACTATTATTCGTGTGAATTGATGGCGGAGGCAAACAGGGCTCTGTAATGAAGCTGTACCTCACAGGAGCTGTTGTCGTGGCGATGCCAGCAGACTGTATAGCCCCACAGCCAAATACACATTGTCTTAAAAAAAAATATAATGTGTTCCTCTTCCTGTTTTTGTGTATGTAAAGTGTGTGTGTGTGTGCATGATTCTCACCCCTGTGTTTGTGTACCCCTCCCTATCCAGGCTACTCTCTCTGTCTGGGTAAATCCTACTTCTTCCGCTTCAACCACCCCGAGGAGGCCAGTCGGATGAAGAGCATGCTGCCGCAGAAGAGCCCGGTGTCCCCGCTGGTCTACAGCACAGGTGAGTTGCCCCAACCGCCACCTCATTACTCACACCTGTCCACTTCCTCGCGCCCACTACACCTCAAAGGGTCAGTCCAATCCAGATTCATTGTGTCTCAAAGGGTCAGGCCAATCCAGATTCATTGTGACTCAAAGGATCAGGCCAATCCAAGGTCAATCCAGGTTCATTCATTACGCCTCAAAGGGTCATTCCAATCCAGATTTGGGCACGTTTATTTAAATGCTTTATCTAAGAGTTCTATTGTGAATGCACTGAGCGGCACAGCTCATGCCGGTGATATGGACCGAAGGGCAGTGGATGTGGGCAAATGAAAGAAAAGTTAGCCGAGACAGGAGGAGCCGCTTCTGTGAACTCCACAGTGGTCTGAATATAGCCCAAACAATGAGAGAGGTGAGTCCACTCCTTCATAATAACATCTCCTTCAGGCCCCAAACCTTTCATTTAGATCCATGTGAGCCTATAAATATATTTGTGTTATATATGTGCTATATATGGGCAGAGATGCAAGCATACCTACTCAACCCATCTTCTGCCCCCGTCCTCCTAAAAAGGAGTGCAATCCAGGTTAAAATGGGCACAGGAGAAAACGCCCTGGCCAGAAGGATCGAACGAAGCACAGCCTCAACTCTTGGTCACACAAAAAAAGAGTTTTCCTGTAGCATGATCTCTTACACACCCTTTGATGTGTGTATCGGACCTCAGGCAGCGAAACTACTGGGAGCACCCCATTCTCCTCACCACCTCTGAGCATGCAGCCCCCTATGGAGAATCCCTCCTGTGTGTGTGTGTGTGTGTGTGTGTGCGTGCGTGTGTCTGTGTCTGTGTGTGTGTGAAGGTTCAGTTACAGGTGATGGCCCTCCCCACCTCGGCCCCCACCTTGTGCACAGACAGGTGTGTCATTGGACACGCTTTTGAAGCACTCCCCCTCTCACACACATTGCCCGCGGCCTGTGTCGGCGCAAGGCTCTCTGTGCATGCCAGAGCCCTGTATTGGCGCAAGGCTTTCTGTGCATGCCAGAGCCCTCCTTCAAACGTGTTAAACTGTCTTGTTTGCCATCTCATACGGATGGAATGCACACCACTTCAGCAGGCAAACACACTCGTGCTTAAACACACACATGAATGCAGTTGTACACACTGACACACACAAGAAATACACACACACTCCTATTGTGTACATAAACACACAATTGCTTGCACAGAAATACACACACACACACACACACACACACACACACACAGGTAGACCCGAAACATGCACACACCCGTAATTACACAGGAGCACATAGGCGCACAGGCCCTAGCCGAGCCAGCTGTGTGTGTGTGTGGAATGTTCCCTCTGCCTCTGCGCTGATTGCAAATGTGGCGTGCCTGCCGTGTGCGTCTGGTCTGATTGATGTGTGTGAAGGTGTGGAGAGCGTGAGTATATCTGTTCCACTGCCTCTCTGGAATGTGTGCTCCATGTAAACAAGCTCTGTGCAAGGTCTGGCACCAGGCAACACAGAGAAAAGCACACACACACACACTCGCTGGCTCACACACCACAGACGCACACCATGTGTGTGAAGTGCATATAGATCTTTGGGTCATCTGGCCGTGAGGTCCTCTTTTGTGGTCGAGGGAGGGCAGCATCTCTTTGTTGGTCGATGGTCTGGTTTTATTCAGGCCCAGAGAGCTTATGGACCGCAGGGCCGTGTGGACGGCAGGCAGCCAGGCAGGCAGGCGGACCTGTAAAGATTGGGACCTGCTCTTGAATGGATCCTTCAGACTTTCCCTTGTAAGGGTATGTGCAGCAGCTGTGCTTTAAGAAGGTGTGTGCTGTGTGTGTGTGTTGGTGTGTGCTGAGTGTGTGTGTGTGTGCAGGCGATGCATGCTTGTGCCATTCTCTCACCTCCTCAGTAGGCCTTGTGATATCTGTGCGTTTCTGCTCTAGTTCTTCTGCTCTGCATAACCTAGAGATCTCCCTCTGATTCCAGCCTCACTACCTCACAATTTTCTCTTGCCAAATCAGTCATACAAGGTATGGAGGGAACATGAATAAGACACAGGAATAAAACTATGTGTAGACATACTGTAGGTGTACATTATATCACAGTTTCAACACAGAAACATAATAATACATATATATATATATATATATATATAGTACACATACATATACACACATATGTGTGTATGAGCCTGCTTGCTTGTTTGTGTGTGTGTTTGTTGATATGTGTTTGCTTGTGTGTGTGTGTTTGTTGATCTGTGTTTATGGGCAGTGTGTGTGTTTAGGCTCTCACATCTCGATTCTCCCTGCTTTGAAGTCTTGCATGAAGGATCTCTCCCCTCTCTCTCCCCTCTCCCTCCTCCTCTCTCCCCTCTCCTCTCCTCTCTCCCCTCCTCTCCTCCTCTCCTCTCTCCCCTCCCCTCCTCCCCCTCCTCTCCTCTCTCCCCTCCTCTCTCTCTCCCCCTCCCTCTCCTCTCCCCCCCTCTCCTCTCCTCTCCCCCCCCTCTCTCTCCCCTCTCCTCTCCTCTCTCCCTCTCCTCTCCTCTCTCCCTCCCCCTCCTCTCCTCTCCTCTCCCCCTCTCCTCTCCTCTCCCCTCCTCTCCTCTCTCTCCCCCTCTCCCTCTCTCTCTCTCCCCTCTCCTCTCTCTCTCCTCCTCTCCTCTCTCTCCCCCTCTCCTCTTTCCCTCTCCTCTCTCTCCCCCCCCTCTCTTCCTTACACACTTCACACACACTCCTCCCCTAATCTCTAAAGATTGTTATTTTATTTTCATAGCTGAGCTCATTTGTTTTCCCGGTTCCATATCTCTAATTTTATAATCTTTTTAAAACTGCCCCCCCCGCATCCCTGCAGGTCCTATTTCAGCCTGTTTCAGCCTCACACACACACACACACACACACACTCTCTCTCTTTCTCTTTCTCTCTCTCTCTCTCTTTCTTTCTGTTTTTGCCAATCACTTTTTTTGGCTCCTACTTTTACTTTCTCCCTCTGCTATTCTCCTCTCTCTCTCTCTCTCTCTCTCTCTCTCTCTCTCTCACCTCCTCCTCCGGGCCTGAAGGTTCTTAGGGAACATGTGGCAGGAGGTGGAGTGGAGGTTAGACACTGGGCTCTTTCCCTTATCACAACAGAGTGGCTGGCTTGGCTTGAGGGCGAAGGAATAGCTCTGTATCCTTGAGAGTGGTCTGAGACTCTTTCCCCCACCTCTCTTTCTCTCTCTCTCTCATCTATCTTTTCATTTCATTCCTTTTTCCCAAAAGTAGAAGTGATTTCCTCAAGCGGTGTTGCCAGTTCTCTGCTGTTTTTAGACACAAGGGCTCGGTGTGTGTGTGTGTTTATGTTGGGCCTGAGACTTGGTGAGAATGGGCTTGTGGGTTGTTTGAAGGCCCTGATGCGGGTGTTCAGGCCAATCTGGGCTATAAAAAGATCAGTCACAGGTAAAATCGCCAGAGCAATTCTCTCTCCTGCAAGATTGCATTACGGTAATCCGCAGTTACTAAATAAGGATGTTGGCTCAGGATGGCAACATTCTTCAAGCAATTTGTGCATTTCGAGGCAAAAATAGATGTCAGGAGGACAAAGATGGGCAGGTCTTTTACTTTGGATTACATTTACTGTTTTTACTGTGGAAAATGGTCATCACACAGACACAGGTCAGTTGCCCCTTTAGAGTATTTAACTAATGCTTTTCTTGTGACCCCCCCAGACTATCTGAAGTTCAGCAGTGACTACAGTAATGTGGTCGGTGGGTCCAGCACGCGGGGCATGCGCTCGGCGTCGGAGCTGCGTGAGCTGATGGACACTCTGCAGCGTAAGAAGCAGGCCCTGGAGTCCAGCCTGCGGACCAACGGCGACGCCAGCCCGTCCTACTTCAGCATGACCCAGTCGCCGCTTCACCCCGCCCCTACCAGGAGCAAGCCCAAGAGGCTTGCACGCCGACCGCCGCCCTGTCCGGCCAAAGTGCCCGCCCACTCCACCAGCAGCATGCCGCCGCTGCCGTTGCCGCTGCGCGATCGACCCTCGACCCGTCGCCGCTGCCTACTTCCACGCCGATCTTCGGGCGCTAACCCGTCCCAGGACAACCTGCTGTCGTCCTCCTCGTCCAGCGACGGCGGCGGCCGGCGTTCGGGCCACTCGGGCTCCTTGCTGTCCATGTGGAACGGATCCTCGTCCTCGTCCTCCGCGCCCGACAACGCGCTCCCTCGGCCGCCAGCAGGGGGCGGCAGCGGTGCGGCCAGCATGCCCTCCAGCCCGCGGCTGGGCAGACGCCACCTGGCGCCGGACGGCTTGGCGTCCTCGTCCTCGGGCCGCAGCAGCGGGGGTCTGGAGCCGACGCCGCGCCACAGGAAGTACTCGGCCGGCTCGCTGTCCGGCATGGGCGTGGCGGGCATCAGCATGAGCTCCCACAGCCGCTCGCTGCCCCGTCTGTACCGTCCGGCCGACGCGCAGCAGCAGCAGGCGCCCCTCAGCCTCCTGCCCCCGCGCCGCTCCTCCGCCGCCTCGTCTGACGCTGCCCACCAGAACGGCCACGGCGAGGTGGTGTCCATCTCTCTGTCGGCCCGGCCCGTGTCCAAGCGCAGCCTGGTGCCACCCGACGTCACTGTGCCCTCTGCGCTGGCCGCCGCGGCAGTGGTCATCTCGCCCGCCTCCTCCTCCTCCTCCTCGTCCTCCGCCAACGCCGCCGCCGAGTCCACCACCAGCCCCCGCCAAGCCAAGAAGATGAGCCTGACCTCCACCAGCAGCTCCTGCTCCGACCTGGACCCCCCTGCCCGCCCCTCCCCGTCCCCTGCCCCTGACCTGGGCTCCGGGCCGGCCGGGGTGGCCCTGGGGCTCGGGGAGAGGCGGACGTCGTTCGGGAAGGCCGGGCTGGGTCCAGCGGGGGGCTTCCGGGAGAGGAAGGGCAGCATCAGCTCGCTGAGCGGCAAGGAGGAGCTGCAGGACTACCACCAGCGGCAGCGCGACGAGAGACTCCGCGAGCAGGAAGTGGAGAGGCTGGTGAGTGTGGCGATAGCCGCGGCCGCTCCTTTCACCCTCTCCTGCTCCAGAAGTCAGTGTGTGGAATGATGGAATGTGCGTGTGATTGTACAGGCTATTTCAGGAGCCAAATAGGTTGCACCTGAGGTAGGCTGTTCAAGTCTATTGTCTATTGTGGCTTTTGTATTCAGGAACAACTCTCATGACCCAGGCAAAGATGAACGAGTGAGTGAATGAATGAACAAGCGAGTGAGTGCGTATAAGGACTCTGATATGAGGATAATTCATGGCTGGGATAGTAATAGGACTTAGTCATTATACACAGAGACAGTCCAGACTCTGAAAGCATTCTTTTGGTGAAGACGACTCTCCTCGCGAGCGGCGAGCCAGTTATTACTTAGTGCCCAGGAATTCCAGAAAGAGAGAGAGAGAGAGAGAGAGAAAGAAAGGGAGGGAGGGAGGGAGGGAGGCAGGCAGAGAGGGACAGAGGAAGAGGGAGAGAGAGAGAGGGGGGGGGGAGGCCAGAGAAGAGAAAGTGTCCCACCTGTCTCAGCATTAATCTGGATCACTCCCTGGAACATTCCACCAGGCAGTGTAGACCACACGGCCACTGGACCACACTAATGCTGGGTGGTGGAGGTGGAGGGTGGGATGGGATTGATGTT
>NC_063204.1:2237935-2242935 GCF_017589495.1 Alosa alosa
TGTTGAAGGGTGTGTGTGTGTGTGTGTGTGTGTGTGTGTCAGTGAGGGTGTTGGAGTGTGTGTGTGTGTGTGTGTGTGTGTGTGTGTGTGTTAGTTAGTTAGTGAGTGTGTTGGAGAGTGTGTGTGTGTGTGTGTGTGTGTTAGTGAGTGTGTTGGAGAAAGAGTGTGCAGTGTTTCCCATACATTGATTTTTTATGTGGCGGCCCACCACAATATCAACATTGACCACCACACAATGTTTTTCCTGGTTGTACTTAATTTGCTTAAATCTGGTTAGAATCATAACCACACTGCACTAATTTGTTAAAAACTGTTGCATTCAGGTTAATTCTGCAAACCTACCACCACAAATAGAATTAAATTCTGTGGGAAACACTGGTGTGTGTGTGTGTGTAAGTGAGTGTGTTGGAGAGAGAGAGTGTGTGTGTGTTAGTAAGTGTGTTGGACAGAGTGTGTGTGTGTGTTAGTGAGTGTGTTGGCGAGAGCTTTGTATTTGTTAATCTAATCTGGGTTTGCATCAGCCCATGCTTTATTGGTGGTTTGTTCTGAATAAGCCTTTTGTTCCCTGGCTCAGCCTCTTGTGTACTGTAGGACACATTTAGGAGATTGTTTAGACCGTGTGTGGTGCTTTAGCAGTTGATACATTCTTGTTCTGATTGTGTGTGTGTGTGTGTGTGTGAGCAAGAGAGAGAGGGGGGGGATCTTCTGGCTTTTCTGTTGCCTGACAGGAGTTTCTATCTTGTCTGTATGTTTGCTGTAACATTATGTATGTATTTATTATGTATATAACATCTGGCTTGTTTGTTAACCTTTGTGTGTGTGTGTGTGTGTGTCTACTGTCATCTGACCCTCTGGCTTCTCTATTGTTCCGCAGGGGTGTGTGTGTTTCTCCTATAATCCTGACCCTCTGGCGTCTCCGTTGTTCTAGAGGAGTGTGTGTGTGTGTCTGCGTGTGTGTGTCTGCTGTGATCATGACCCTCTGGCGTCTCCGTTGTTCTAGAGGAGTGTGTGTGTGTGATCATGACCCTCTGGCGTCTCCGTTGTTCTAGAGGAGTGTGTGTGTGTGTGTGTGTCTGTGTGTCTGTCTGCTGTGATCATAACCCTTTGGCTTCTCCGTTGTTCTAGAGGAGTGTGTGTGTGTGTGTGTGATCATGACCCTCTGGCGTCTCTATTGCCCTACAGGAGCGCCAGCGCCTGGAGACTATCCTGAGCCTGTGTTCGGACATGGGTCGCCAGGAGAAGGACCACTCCGCCGTGTCCGACCTGCAGAAGATCAACAGGGAGCTGGAGAAGCTCCAGGTCTCCGATGACGAGTCCGTGTTCTCCGAGTCTAGTGGAATGTCGCCTGAGAACGGCTACGCGCTCAGCTCCCCGGAATTCCACCACCAGCTTGGCGAGGAGCGGCAGATCCGCCATCGACGAAGCAGTGGCCAGAGGGACGTCAGGGCGGAGTCGCCAGCTGTCAGCCTACGAAGTTCTGCCCCTTCTCCTTCACCACGTATGGCCTGGACGAACAAGGTGACGCTTCCGTTTTGACTGCTGACCTTTGCTCTCTCACCTGACCTCTAATCTCCATCAAGCACCCGGCCTCTAGAGATTTATAAAGATCCACATGTGCACTTTATCATATATGCCTTGAAGTCTGTAGCTTTAGACCTGTTGACCCCGAGCTGAATTGAACTCCAGGATCAAGTGTCCAGTGTCCTCTATCCTTGGTCCTCAGCTTTGCTCTGGAAGAGACATTCCTCTGTTGTAATCATACGGCATATTTTGACCGTGCTTAATCCGATTAGGTAATTAGATATCAAGGAAAGGAAGTGGTTCTCCATGCTGTACATTCATTTGACCTTCCTAAGGGTGAGAATTCATGTACACACTATCCTCTCCTGACACACACACACACACACACACACACACACACACACACACACACACACTGACATCTATATGTACATACAAGCAGATTCCAACAGAGAGGAATGTAAGGGGTGAATACATACCGAGACGTAGATTTACACACTTATAACAAGCACACAGTGATGTTGGTCTACACACACACACACACACACACACACACACACACACACACACACACACACACACACACTCACACACACACACACACAGACATCTATATGCAAGCAGATTCCAACAGTGAGGAATGTAAGGGGTGGCCTGTGTGAAGTCTGTGAACCTCATTAGAGTGCAGCCAGGGAGGAGAGTATGGCGAGCAGTCAAGACCTGCCTCAAAATTATGACCAGGACAAATATCCAGACAACGAGGTCATGAACTGTGTGTGTGTGTAAGAGAGAGACAAGATGTTTCTTCATGAAGTGCACAAGGAGGGGATTATGAATTTTTTTTATCTGTAAATACAGAGGAAGCCAAATAACTTGCACTGTCTTCCTCACTCACTCACTCACACACTCACACATATACAGACACTCTCGCACACACACACACATATACAGACACTCTCACACACACACACACACATATACAGACAAACACTGACACATGCACACGCAGACACTCTGCATCACCACTTTACCTCACTGCTTTGCTGACTAAGACAAAACTCAGAGATTTGTTTACATTGGTCATCTTGGGTCAACAGGTGGCCACTATATTCCCTTGTAAACAATCCATTTGGAGACCTCTGATGGTCTTGGTTGGTGTCCGAGCTGTACTGGACCCAGTGTTTTAAGCCACGCCATGTTCTTTTGACATAGTTGTTCTGTTCTGGGAACCGTGTTTGTGGGTAAACTTGTTCTGGGAACCTAGTAGTTCTATTATTTTTTGTGAGCGTATTTCTGTTCTGGGAACCGTGTTTGTGAGCGTAGTTCTGTTCTGGGAACTGTGTTTGTGAGGGTAGTTCTGTTCTGGGAACCGTAGTTATTCTGTTCTGGGAACCGTGTTTGTGGGAGGTAGTTCTGTTCTGGGAACCGTGTTTGTGAGGGTGTTCTGTTCTGGGAAACCCAGAAGTTGTTCTGGGAACCGTCTTTGTCCATCAGTTCTTTTACTCCACACATATACAAGACACTCTACTGTTCTGTGTTTCTGAGACACTCTGTTCTGGGACACACACACATCTGCAGACAAACACTGACACATGCACCTTGAACACTCTGCATCACTACACTTTACCTCTTAGCTGCTGACTAAGGTAAAACTCAGAGATTTGTGTTTACATTGGTCATGTTCTGGGAACCGTAGTAGTTTCGACGGTATTCTTTTGTGGCGTATTTCTGTTCTGGGAACCGTGTTTGTGGCGTAGTTCTGTTCTGGGAACTGTGTTTGTGCAGGAGTAGTTCTGTTCTGGGAACCGTAGTTATTCTGTTCTGGGAACCGTGTTTGTGGGAGGTAGTTCTGTTCTGGGAACCGTGTTTGTGAGGGTAGTTCTGTTCTGGGAACCGTAGTTGTTCTGTTCTGGGAACCGTGTTTGTGGGAGGTAGTTCTGTTCTGAGGGTAGTCTGACAAAATCAGAGATTTGTTTACATTGGGAACTATATTCCCTTGTAAACAATCCATTTGAGAGATGGTCTTGGTTCTGTACTGACCCAGTGTTTTGGGACGCCGACATTCTTTGTGGCGATTTCTGTTCTGGAACCGTGTTTGTGAGCGTAGTTCTGGGAACTGTGTTTGTGAGGGTAGTTCTTCTGGGGAACAATGTTATTCTGTTCTGGGAACCGTGTTTGTGGAGGTAGTTCTGTTCTGGGAACCGTGTTTGTGAGGGTAGTTCTGTTCTTGGGAACCGTGAGGTTGTTCTGTTCTGGGAACCGTGTTTGTGGGAGGTAGTTCTGTTCTGGGAACCGTAGTAGTTCTGTTCTGTGTTTCTGAGGGTAGTTCTGTTCTGGGAACCGTAGTAGTTCTGTTCTGTGTTTGTGGGAGGTAGGGATCAGTGGGAGTGGCGTTTGTGGGAGCTAGGGATCAGTGCAGCTGTGGGCTGCTCGGCCTGCCCTGGTCCTGGTGTGATATATAGGACGTCTCGGCCGGGTGTTTATTAGATCAGATAGCTTCAAAAGAGCTGGACAGCTGCCCGCTCTCTTTGGCCTCCATGGTGGACCCCCACCAGTCCACTCTAGCATATGCATATGGCCACTTTGTCATCAGTGGCGTCTCCTTAATGAGTTTAAGTGGACGAGCAGGGCAGCTGTGGTTCCTTGTGGAAGGCAAAAACATATACAGTAAGTTAGTGACCAAGCCTGTAGTCTTAGAGCTCCATGTTGGAGTGACTGTGATCCATTTGAGATTAGACTTCCGACTCTCCCTAGTGGGAGAGAAAAACCTTGTCAAAGTAGAAGCACAGCATGAGTCAGTCAGGATCGCAAACCACTGAGCTGCTGGATGGAGCCAGAAAGCGTTCTGGTCTCGCTGCTGTGAGGGTGGCTTCTGATGGCGTTGGTGTTGATGGAGCCAGAAAGCGTTCTGGTCTCGCTGCTGTGAGGGTGGCTTCTGATGGCGTTGGTGTTGATCGGCAGGCTCCAGAGCTGGTGGAGGACCTGCACCTGAAGCAGGAGATGACTCGCATCGAGGAGGAGAGGATCCAGGTGCTCAACAACATGGAGGAGCTGGAGCAGAAGATCAAAGACCTGGACAACCAGATGGAGGAGTCAGTCAGAGAGGTGTGTACAACGGGGGGGGGGGTGGGTTTGGGCGCTACTGACCGTTGGAAGTGGATGATTGTGGAAGTGTGGGGGGGGTGTGATTTGAGACTTGCTGAGAGGCTCTATGGTCATGTCTTTCTCTTTCTATGTCTGTCTTACTCTCTCCCTTTGTCTCTTTCCCTCTCTCTCTCTCTCTCTCTCTCTCTCTCTCTCTCTCTCCACCAACTACCACTATTATCCCTTACATATAAACCCTAATTATTTACATGGTCTGGTGAAAGTTTCTCTCTCTCTCTCTCTCTCTCGCTCTCTCTCTCCACCAACTACCACTATTATCCCTTACATATAAACCCTAATTATTTACATGGTCTGGTGAAAGTTTCTCTCTCCCT
>NC_063204.1:2247935-2265435 GCF_017589495.1 Alosa alosa
CCCATTTTTGTTTCATTCTGCTGTGTGTCTGTGAGTGTGTGTGTGTGTGTGTGTGTGTGTGTGTCTGCATTTTGAACATGGAGGGCTGAGTTGTGCGTGCGTGCATGCGTTGAACATGGAGGGTTGTCTGGTATGTGTGTGTGTGTGTCTACATTTTGAACATGGAGGGCTGAGTTGTGCGTGCGTGCGTGCGTTGAACATGGAGGGTTGTCTGGTATGTGTGTGTGTGTTTTGAACATGGAGGGCTGGGTTGTGCGTGCGTGCGTGTGTGTGTGTTTTGAACATGGAGGGCTGTCTGCTGGGTTGTGAGCTGTTGTCTACAGCACAACAACAGGATCAGATGAATCAATGTCAGATGGGCTGTTTGGCGCAATTTACAGGGAGAAATTCCTCTTCAGCATGTGCAGCTGTGTGTGTGTGTGTGTGTGTGTGTTAGAGAGTGAGATTAGAGTGAGATTAGAGCTGGCTGTGATTAACGGCTCAGGAGGGCTGCACCAAACAGTGCGTCTGTTTCAGGGGAGAGAACGTGTGAAGCTTTGGTTACACTGGCAGAGGTTCGGGAGGTGTTTGCATCGGTGTTTACGTGCCACAACCACAACACAAGCAGAGGCAACAGATGAGAAGAACATCTGTGTTTTCCCCAAAAATATTCCAAAGAAATACTTCTTGGCCACAATAAGTTTTAGCATCATACTTGTTAATATCATTTGGAAAAAACTCATTGAATTCGACATGAATAAATGTAAATATAATATAAAAGCATTTCCAAAATGAAATACAAGTTTGTGTGTGTGTGTGTGTGTGTGTGTATGTGTGTGCAGGACTCTGAGGTGCTGGAGGTGGAGACCAAGCGTTTCGAGGACCTGGAGTTTCAGCAGCTGGAGAGGGAGAGTCGCCAGGATGAGGAGAAGGAGACGCAGATCCAACAAATCCTACGAGACATCAGCGACTACCAGCGCAGCACCGTCACATGCAAGGTGTGTGTGTGTGTACGTGTGTGTGAGAGAGAGAGGACTGTAGGAAGACATTTCTAACATAGACCAATAGGACTTTAATGAGCAAAGCAGCACTGTCACCTGCAAGATACCAACAACGTATGTGCAAGAACAACACCTCTTAATGGATCAAGCAGCACTGCACAAAGAACCTGGTGTGTGTGTGTGTGTGCGTGTGCGTGTGTGCGTGTGCGTGTGTGTGCGTGTGCGTGTGCGTGCGTGTGCGTGTGTGTGTGTGTGTGTGTGCGTGCGTGCGTGCGTGCGTGCGTGTGCGTGCGTGCGTGCGTGGACACTGTACTGTAACGAATAACGCAGCACTGGTCAGTACACAGAGGAAATACTTGCGTGATACCCAAGCTGTAGCCCTTCTGAGAGCCGTACGGTTTCCTGGAAGCTGCTGTTTTCACCATCAAAGAGCCGATGAGCTCACACAGACGCACGGCCTCTCAACTCCCCCGTAATAAACTAGGCCTGTACAAATAAAGACTGTTTGTGGAAAAAAACTTTTTTATCCTCTAAATTTAACATCTGTCTAGTGTCCCAATACAATGCTAGTGCCTTTGCTATTACAATGCGTTTTTATTGAAACCATGCCATCCTTCAAACCATGCCATCCTTCAAACCATGCCATCCTTCAAACCATGCCATTGCTCAGTGTGCTCATTGTTATTAATTCCCATCTTGACAAACACAGTGGTATTATCTTGAATTTCCTTGGGGATCAATAAAGTATCTATCTATCTATCTATCTATCTATCTATCTATCTATCCATCTATCTATCTACAGTGTTGGGAGAGTTACTTTCAAAACGTATTCCGTTACAGAATGCTTAGGCCTACTAAACAGGCCTATTCTGGTGTGTTCTTCTGTTCCAAATGGCTGAAGTGATAGGCCCACATAGGAGAATGTAAAGTCAATTAAGCTACCTGATACAACTTTAAAATAGCAAGGTGACCACTACAACTACAGCAGGCGACTAGGCTAATTAAAACAAACAAAATAGGCTACTTTAAGGGCGTAGCCAGAAATTATAATTAAAGTGTGCCTGTGAGATTTTTCGGTGGCATCAACCCAGTACAAGTGAGGGGCGCATATGACAAGGTGGAACGCAAATGACCTGTAAATGTAAACACTATAGGCTACTGTATATCAGTGCCTTTAAAATGAATGTGATCCCGTAATGACAATCAAAAACCGCACGTTAAAATATGCTACTCCCAAGAATATTTCTTCGGAGGCTGCACCATATAATTCATTTTAAAACGTAAATGTAGATCTAATGAAAAAAAAGAATAATCCATAAAGCTATTTTAAGTTAGAATAAAAAACTTAGAATGCAGTGCCTATTTTAGAGATTGGTTTTATTGTAGGTCTAAATCAACACGTGAATTAGGCTTTGTTTATAGACGTCTGAAGTTCGCCTACAAAAAAGAACCAATACGGCCATCTTTGCCCATATAAGGAGTTCCGGTTGTTAATTGTAGCTAACTACCTATGGCAAGTTGCAAGGCAAGTTAGCTCTGGAGTAGCAAAAATCTAAGTGTGCCGCCTTCACGTACCGGAGATCACAGTATCCACTCAAAGGCAGAGGACAAAAGTGTGTTCAGGAAAACATCTGCATTTCAGAACTTTTCATCCCCACGAGAGTTTAACAGGTGCGATAATTCAAAATCCCCATGTTATTTTCCCATAGGAAAAATTGCCAGATACCGGATGTCAAAGATGGCAGCTTTTTTGTAGGCAAACTTCAGAGGTCTATTGATTAGCAAACTGTGTAACCGATTGGCCGAAGTAGCCTGAGCTATTAATACTTGGGAAAATATCCTTTGAACAGACATCAGGAACCACGATCAGTGAGGAACAGGAGTTACCTCCACTTACTTTACTCCTAATTTGCTGTGCAAACAGTCATTTCAGGGTCTCCGATGACGCGTCCATAATACGCGCAGGCTGCGTTTTGAGGCTAGTGCAAGACTGGATGTAAACATGGAAACAATTTCATCATAGATTGCTTTCAGGAGCTTCTGGGAAATGGAGTTGCCTTCATTTATTTAGAGAGTGAATAAACTTATGAAACAAAGAAGTATCGTCATGTAATCCATTGATTTCAACAATGTAACTGTATTCTAAATACCAACTATTTAACTTGTAACTGTATCGGAATACAGTTACTCATAATTTGTATCCTGAATACGTAACGCCGGTACATGTATTCCGTTACTCCCCAACACTGTCTGTCTGTCTATCTATCTATCTATCTATCTATCTATCTATCTATCTATCTATCTATCTATCTATCTATCTCTCTATTTATCTCTCTATTGTGTATGCTGAAGAGAAGATAAGAATAGATTCTTACATTCTGTGAGCTTTACATTTTGGATCTTAAACGTTCTGGACTTGACTTGGGCCCTGTGGTTGATCGGCTCTGTACAGACTCAGACCCAAGGCAGCTTTATTGGTGTAGTGCATTTCAGACCCAAGGCAGCTTTATTGGTGTAGTGCATTATTTCAGACTCAAGGCAGCTTTATTGGTGTAGTGCATTTCAGACCCAAGGCAGCTTTATTGGTGTAGTGCATTTCAGACCCAAGGCAGCTTTATTGGTGTAGTGCATTATTTCAGACTCAAGGCAGCTTTATTGGTGTAGTGCATTATTTCAGACTCAAGGCAGCTTTATTGGTGTAGTGCATTTCAGACCCAAGGCAGCTTTATTGGTGTAATGCATTATTTCAGACTCAAGGCAGCTTTATTGGTGTAGTGCATTTCAGACCCAAGGCAGCTTTATTTGTGTAGTGCATTATTTCAGACTCAAGGCAGCTTTATTGGTGTAGTGCATTATTTCAGACTCAAGGCAGCTTTATTGGTGTAGTGCATTTCAGACCCAAGGCAGCTTTATTGGTGTAGTGCATTTCAGACCCAAGGCAGCTTTATTTGTGTAGTGCATTATTTCAGACTCAAGGCAGCTTTATTGGTGTAGTGCATTTCAGACCCGAGGCAGCTTTATTGGTGTAGTGCATTTCAGACCCGAGGCAGCTTTATTGGTGTAGTGCATTTCAGACCCAAGGCAGCATTATTGGTGTAGTGCATTTCAGACCCAAGGCAGCTTTATTGGTGTAGTGCATTATTTCAGACTCAAGGCAGCTTTATTGGTGTAGTGCATTATTTCAGACTCAAGGCAGCTTTATTGGTGTAGTGCATTTCAGACCCAAGGCAGCTTTATTGGTGTAGTGCATTATTTCAGACTCAAGGCAGCTTTATTGGTGTAGTGCATTTCAGACCCAAGGCAGCTTTATTGGTGTAGTGCATTATTTCAGACTCAAGGCAGCTTTATTGGTGTAGTGCATTTCAGACCCAAGGCAGCTTTATTGGTGTAGTGCATTATTTCAGACTCAAGGCAGCTTTATTGGTGTAGTGCATTTCAGACCCAAGGCAGCTTTATTGGTGTAGTGCATTATTTCAGACTCAAGGCAGCTTTATTGGTGTAGTGCATTTCAGACCCAAGGCAGCTTTATTGGTGTAGTGCATTTCAGACCCAAGGCAGCTTTATTGGTGTAGTGCATTATTTCAGACTCAAGGCAGCTTTATTGGTGTAGTGCATTTCAGACCCAAGGCAGCATTATTGGTGTAGTGCATTTCAGACCCAAGGCAGCTTTATTGGTGTAGTGCATTATTTCAGACTCAAGGCAGCTTTATTGGTGTAGTGCATTTCAGACCCAAGGCAGCTTTATTGGTGTAGTGCATTATTTCAGACTCAAGGCAGCTTTATTGGTGTAGTGCATTATTTCAGACTCAAGGCAGCTTTATTGGTGTAGTGCATTTCAGACCCAAGGCAGCTTTATTGGTGTAGTGCATTTCAGACCCAAGGCAGCTTTATTGGTGTAGTGCATTTCAGACCCAAGGCAACTCGATGTGCTTTACATCATCCAAGAACAGAGAACAGCATATGAAATGAATACATGGGCAAGGGAATAACAGGGAATATAGAAATGTGAGAAATATAAAAAACATAAAAGAAATAAAAATACATAAGTTACCGTACATAATTAGGAAGGTCTATGCTGAAGACCTTGCCTTTGTCCAGATCTGTCGTTTGACGACTCCTCTCTGTGTGTGTTGTCCTGCATGATAGACTGCTGACCCTAATGTCCAGATGTGTGTGTGTGCGTGTTGTCCTGCAGGAGAGGCTGCTGACCCTAATGTCCAGATGTGTGTGAGTGTATGTGTTGTCTGATAGTCTGTGATAGACTGCTGACTCTAATGTCCAGATGTGTGTGTGGTCCTGCAGGAGAGACTGCTGACCCTAATGTCCAGATGTGTGTGTGTGTGTGTTGTCTGATAGTCTGTGATAGACTGCTGACCCTAATGTCCAGATGTGTGTGTGTGTTCTGCAGGAGAGACTGCTGACCCTAATGTCCAGATGTGTGTGTGTGTGTGTGTGTGTTCTGCAGGAGAGACTGCTGACCCTAAAGAAACAGACCTCCCAGATCTCCCAACAGGCCCAGAAGGAGAAGGAGAGCTTCCTCAACGAGAAGAGCAACCTGCAGCTCATGCTTCAGAGGGTGTGTGTGCGTGTGTATTTGTGGATCTAAAAGTCAGCATTCACACAGTCTGGAGCTGTTGTGGTACCCCCTTCACAGTCCAGCTGAGATCTTCCCTCTTGTTTAACTCCACTACATGTGGGTGTCCGCATCAGCTTGAGGTCTTATCAGTGCAAATGTCCTGAAGCTCAGAATCGCCCATAAGGAGGGTCAGAGTCTATGCTCTCACACACACACACACACACACACACACACACACACACAGAGCCCTGAGTCACGCTCACACACACACACAGAGCCCTGAGTCACGCCACACACACACACAGAGCCCTGAGTCACGCTCACACACACACACACACAGAGCCCCGAGTCACGCTTACACACAGAGCCCTGAGTCACGCTTACGCTCAAAGCTCCTACTGGTCATATACTTCACACCAGCATTCCTACCTTGGTGTTTGCCATTCAGGTGATGTTATGACAATGAGCAACGAGTCTTTATTCAAGCCATGCCATTCAGGTGATGTTATGACAATGAGCACCATGCCATTCAAACTGCCATTTTGCTTTGATTAACTTCTGACACAGTTCTGCTTTCACACATTCTTACCTTTGTTACATGCCAGTTTTAATGACCCATGGCTTGGTTTAAAGTGTGTGTGTGTGTGTGAGTGAGAGAGGGGGTCACTAAAGTCCTTGTCGTACCCTCTCAGGAGAAAGAGAACTTTGCCAGCCTGGAGAGGAAGTATGCTGACCTCACGGGTGGGCGGAGCTTTCCAGTCAATCCCAACAGCATGAAGGAGGTGAGTGACTGCTGCAAGCAGCCAATCAGATTAGGGGTCGACCAATTATCGGCCTGGCCGATTATTAGGGCCGATATTTAGCATTTTATAATAATCGGTATCTGTCATTTTTTCCACCGATAAGACGATATTGAAATGGATAAAAAATTAAACGCGCTATTTTGTCTGTAAAGCGTCTCTCACTCCCTGCATTTGTTACTCTGTGGTCAAGAGCATTGTCCCGCCCCCTAACCGTCTGATTTGTTAGTTAGCACGAATGCAGCCAATCAGGATCGAAGACTGAACACAGACAAAGTTTAGGATTCTCACTGAGGCAAACTGGGCTTCAGCTGTAGCCTACGGAGCTATTTTTCGAAGGTAAGGAAGGTAGCCTACATTGCTGAAGTTGCAGTGAATCACAATCATCTACACTGAAGTTACAAAAACACCACTTTGTAAGCCATTGTCTCTTTGATCCGGATCAATAAGTAAAGCACCCACTTCCTTCATTTAGCGAATTCCCGATTGATACACGTTACTGATGCTGTTTACTAGTTATCCCACAAACTCGGGTGCTGCGCGTCGGGAGTTCTCTGCCTCCACCTCGTTCGTTAATTGTGAATAACGCGACACCTCGGCGGACATAGTACAGACAAGTCCTAAATTATGCGATAGCGAACGTCAAAAAGTCTAATTGCTCCTTTTTGAAACGGACTGTCAGAAAAGACTACATGCACCCAGAGCCAACCGTAATTTAATCCGACCTGAACAAAATCGCGTCATGAGCTGGCTATTAACGTGCCTTTTAGGCTCTCAAAAGTGTAGCTTATAGCCTACACATGGATACAAATTGCATGCTTAAATAGCTTAAGAACTATTTTAAAACTATTTTAAAACTAAACTATTCAACCGTAACACTTGCCATCACGCATGCACCTCTTCCTCTCCCCCTCCCTCTCTCGTGCACTCACACACACGATGGCAAAGCATCCTCTTTGTGACAGGTCCCTTAACAAGCACATAGCCCATTGTGCAGGCCGACTCTATGAAAATAATTGCTCAGCTCTTGGATTAACATGATACACAGGATTTACACTTGCAAGGTGATGCAAGTTGATATACAATTGTGTATCAAAAGAAGAAAGAAAAGTTTGCATTATTAAATTATTTTTAATTACATTTTTGCAGCATATAGCCTTTACTATCTACCCCCCTTTTTGACAATGGACATATCGGTTTTACATATCGGTTATCGGCCTCCTGTTTTGGTAATAATTGATATCGGTATCGGCCCTGAAAAAACCATATCGGCCGATCCCTAAATCAGATTGATGCCATCGCACCAGCTCTTTATGAAGCAGTCGGCAATCTGATTCCCAAAGGCTTATTGCTTTGGTGATGCACTCTACGCTAATCTGTAATGGTGTTCTCTGTGGCCTCCACCACACCTGTCTTCTCTCAGTGTAGTGTGTTCTCAGTGTAGTGTGTGTTCTCTGTGTAGTGTGTGTTCTCTGTGTAGTGTGTGTTCTCTGTGTAGTGTGTGTTCTCTCTGTGTAGTGTGTGTGATCTCAGACCTAGAGTATCTGGCTGTTGCTTTACTGTCTGAGTGGACATGAGAACTTGACATATAATGAGTGGTGTGTGTTTGGCTAAGTGTGTGTGTGTGTGTGTGCGTGCGTGCATGCGTGTGTGTGTGTCTGTCTATGTATGTGTTTGTCTGTCTGTCTGTGATTTATTTGGGTGGATAGTGTGTCTGTGTGTTCGTCCACATCATTTTGTGTGTGTGCGTCCGTCTATATGACTGTGCGTGTGTGTGTGTGTGTGTGTGAGCACCCTCACTCTCTATCTGGCGTCCCGTGTTCCAGGACCCGTCTTTGCAGGCTGACGTGTGTGTGTGTGTGTGTGTGTGTGTGTGTGTGTGTGTGTGTGAGAGCACCTTCTCCTCGTGTTCCAGGACCCGTCTTCGCTGGCTGACGTGTGTGTGTGTGTATATATGTGTGTGTGTGTGTGTGTGAGCACCTTCTCCTCGTGTTCCAGGACCCGTCTTCGCTGGCTGACGTGTGTGTGTATGTGTGTGTGTGTATGTGTGTGTGTGTGTGTGTGTGTGTGTGTGTGTGAGCACCTTCTCCTCGTGTTCCAGGACCCGTCTTCGCTGGCTGACGTGTGTCGGTCCAGCTGTGACCCCCCCCTCTCTGGCCACGCCCTCCCCTCCCTCCCTGCCGACCTCTTGGTCAACTCCTCTCTCCTTTCCTCTCTGGCCGCCAAGAGTGCAGAGGTACCTCCAGCCCACACGGGGGCGCTGCTACGGCTATCGCAACTGTTGCTGCATGGCCTGAACTGTGTGGATATGCACGAGTGTCTTTTTCACACTTAGACATGATGCACCGCTCAGATACATGCAGTATTTTGCACTCGAAGAGTGTTATGCCCAGCACTTGTTACATAACAGCATACGTGTGTGTACACACACACACACTCAGATATTTCATTAATGCATCTACTTTTGAATGCTCTTGTATTTTTGTATGCCTTGTATGCACGCACACACACACTTGCATTTCTTCTACTGTGCCGATGGTTTTATCTACAATGTGCTGACTTAATCCCCCTAAGAACGCAACCCTGGCTGCAGAAGAGTTTTTTTGTGTCCCTGCCTGATAACCAAAAACAACTAAATAAACATAAACATATAATAATAATAATAATCCTGCGTGCTGACCGAGGCCGAGCCGAGACCAGAGTGCCTTTAACCCCCTAACCAGCCTGTCTTGTGTATCTATCTTTCTTTTTGTATTCTGTCCATTTTCCCCTTCAAACCCCTCTCACCCCCCCTCACTCCTCTCTCTTTCCCATCATGCCTCTCTTCCACAGGGCTATGTCACGGTCACTGAGCTCAATGAGCTGTACTCTCAGCTAGGGGAGAACCCTCTCATGACCTCCGACCCCCCTGTCCCTGCCCCTGCCCTGGCCATAGCCCCCGCCCGTGCCTCGCCTCCCCCAGAGACCCCCTCGTTCCCTGGGACTGACCCCGAGCTCAGCCCTGGCCTGGGTCCGAGTCCCGACGACCAAACGTGCAACGGAGAGGAAGAGGTGTGTGACCACGGACAGTGGGTCAGTGAGTGTGTGTGTGTGTGTGTGTGCACCAGGAGGTACCATCTTGTGTGAGAAGGATGTTCTGATGTCGCAACAGGTATAGCATATGGTGGTCAGTAGCTGTGAACTGGACTGTCAAGCAAGAGTAGCCATGAGTGTGTGTGTGTGAATGAAGGAGACAGTTGACTAGCTATGGTGCAGATTAAACATTCAGTAGCACCTCATTATTTTGTCTTTCTGTCTCTTCCTCTGGTCACTCTGAGTCTCCTTCCTCTGTGTGCTCTGAGTGTCCTTCCTCTGGTCACTCTGAGTGTCCTTCCTCTGTGTGCTCTGCACAAGTAAACACAGTCCTCCCGAGGATGTTCCCACAGTCAGGCGGATGGAACAAAGCTCCGCTAATTAAAGGGAGAGTCTCCTCAGAAATGGGATTCTGCCATTATCAACTCGTTCTCATGCCAGAAGTAAACCATAAAAATGTTCGCTGGAGCACAAAATGAGTTATTCCAACAAAGTGGCAGTGTTCATTGAGAAACGGTCTTTGCTGCTCTGCCCAGGCTGCCTTGGCCTTGGACTTCCCCCGTTGAGGACATTGGATAGAAACCTTTTTCTGGTATGAGGATGAGGTGACGAGTTGTACATTTACTATCTGATTCATTTGCCTCAGTTTTGTAGGTATTTACATAAAAATGGCCGCTATGTTATGGCTGTGTATTGGTTATAAAGATGGCCGCTACTGTATGTTATGGCTGTGTATTGGTCATAAAGATGGCCGATATGTTATGGCTGTGTATTGGTTATAAAGATGGCCGATATGTTATGGCTGTGTGTTGGTTATAAAGATGGCCGCTACTGTATGTTATGGCTGTGTATTGGTTCCAATGCCCGATATGTTATGGCTGTGTGTTGGTTATAAAGATGGCCGATATGTTATGTTATGGCTGTGTGTTGGTTATAAAGATGGGCGCTACTGTATGTTATGGCTGTGTATTGGTTCCAATGGCCGATATGTTATGGCTGTGTATTGGTTATAAAGATGGCCGATATGTTATGTTATGGCTGTGTGTTGGTTATAAAGATGGCCGCTATGTTATGGCTGTGTGTTGGTTCCAATGGCCGATATGTTATGGCTGTGTGTTGGTTATAAAGATGGCCGATATGTTATGGCTGTGTGTTGGTTATAAAGATGGCCGATATGTTATGGCTGTGTATTGGTTATAAAGATGGCCGCTATGTTATGTTATGGCTGTGTGTTGGTTATAAAGATGGCTGCTATGTTATGGCTGTGTGTTGGTTATAAAGATGGCCGCTATGTTATGGCTGTGTGTTGGTTATAAAGATGGCCGCTATGTTATGGCTGTGTGTTGGTTATAAAGATGGCCGCTATGTTATGTTATGGCTGTGTGTTGGTTATAAAGATGGCCGCTATGTTATGGCTGTGTGTTGGTTCCAATGGGAAATCTCCAGGAGGATTTGTGTTCTTCATTTTCCCATCTCACGTCCTCTCTTCCTCTGCTTCCCTCCTGAAGCTCTACATGTCTCCCTGTCCTTTACCTCTGGCCTGCCCTTCCTCCTCATCCTCCTCCTCCTCCTCTTCCTCGCGCCCTGTCCCCATGCCTGTCCCCAAACCGGCCTCGGTGCACTGGCCCGAGGACATGGTGACCTACGTCAGCCCCTCTCCTCCTCCCGACTCCCCTCCTCCGCTACCTGCCAAAAAACGCAGCAGTCGCCACAGGCAGGTAATGAGTGTGTGTGTGTGTGTGCACACGTGTGTGTGTGTGTGTGTGTGTGTTGAGAGTGATGATGATGACTGTGTTTTTCTCTGCATTGCAACATGCCTCTCTTCAAAGATCATGTGTGTGTCTGTGTCATGCAAGGACAGGGTGTTTTGGCACTGTAAGATACTGCTGAGCATAGTTCATGTGCACGTGTAGTTTTGTAAGTTTTGTGTGTGTGTGTGTGTGTGTGTGTGTGTGTGCCTCAGCACTTCCGCACCCTAGAGGAGAGGAAGAGGAACGGTAAAGACGGTGGCCACCTGAGCGACACACTGCCCCGCAAGAAGAGCCAGTCCAGCATGAGCCCTCCGTTCAGCTGCTCCACACTGGGCCGCAACGTCTCCAAGGTGAGGAGGGGAGATTTGGTGGGGAGGGGAGATTTGGTCAGCAGAGGGAGATTTGGTGAGATTTGGTGAGGAGGAGGAGGAGATTTGGTGCAGTGGTTGTTGGGCCACAACGCCTCCAAGGTGAGGGGAGATTTGGTGCAGTGGTTGTTGGGCCACAACGCCTCCAAGGTGAGGGGAGATTTGGTGCAGTGGTTGTTGGGCCACAACGCCTCCAAGGTGAGGGGAGATTTGGTGCAGTGGTTGTTAGGCCGGTGAGGAGGGGAGATTTGGTGCAGTGGTTGTTAGGCCGGTGAGGAGGGGAGATTTGGTGCAGTGGTTGTGTGCACATCCAACCTGACTTTAGGCCAGTGCAGGACAAGTGTACAAGGGCAAAACAAGAGACATTTTGCTGAAATGTTGCTTTTGCCAGAAGAAGACCCTGTCGGGTTTAAACATTTGGGAGCTACTCTGGCATGGAGACATTCTCTCTTTTGTTTACTGAGAAGAGTCGGATCACACATCAGGCAGCCTTTTAAACAAGCAGTAGGGGATGCGGGTTGTCATGGAAACCTATCTAACGTTCTGTTCATCCTCTCCCCCAAAAAGTAGTTCCTGTTGCAAAGCAACATATAACTCAAGAGCCAGGTCCAACGAGAGGGGCTGTATGTGCTTGGGCACACAGTTATGTGTATGGCCCACTTGCTTGGGCACACAGTTATGTGTATGGCCCACTTGCTTGGGCACACAGTTATGTGTATGGCCCACTTGCTTGGGCACACAGTTATGTGGATGGCCCACTTGCTTGGGCACACAGTTATGTGTATGGCCCACTTGCTTGGGCACACAGTTATGTGGATGGCCCACTTGCTTGTCTTTGCCTCGCATGCTACATGCTACATGCACTCTAGTTCAGGCTCCATTATCTCACTCAGAAAATGTGACGTTATGAAATCGCTATTCTCTCACTATGAATGACTGGAATGTTGACATCGGACAATTTAGTGTAAAATTTAATTTGTAAGAGTGGTTACTAGCAGTGAAAAGGGTGGGGGGTGTCCTGAGAGATCACCACTTATGGAATGCCTCTCGTCCAATCAGAAATGAGTAGGTAGTTCCACCGGACCTAACCGTTGAATAAAACAACTAGGGCTGTCAATGGATTTAAAAAATGAATATAATTATATATAATAAATATAATTTTTGCTGTTTAAGTACTTTAAATATTGAAATACAAATGAATCATTGAATAATCAGCATTAGTGACATTAAAGTTCAAAAACTCTTATTATTATTTTCACAGTTCAAATAATTGTCATAATAATCTATGAGATGACCTAATATGCTGAGGAAATACATTCAAATGTGCTTCGGGAAGAAGTTTTTTTTTTTTTTTCACATACAAGGCATTTCAGGCCACAGATATAACCTAGGGGACACAATGAAAATTAATTAACACTCCCTCAATGTCAACACTTATTTCTTTGCATTGATGTGCTTAATTATAGAGTTGATGAACTCCGTGATATGCAAATTCCTTGCTGCAGACTTTATTTTCAACACTTTATTTTTTTTAACACCATCAGGCCATTTTTTAAAAGTAAATGTTTCAATCAATGATTCAGGCAGCACGTTCTCTTCTCTCTCCTTCATTTTACAGTCTAATTTTTACTGACTAGAACGGCTCGGGGTCAAAGGTCATACGGAATCGATTAATCTGCACTAATTTTTTTAATTAGTTATTTTTTCTCAAATGAATTAATCAAAATTAATCAGTTATTTTGACAGCCCTAAAAACAACGCATCTGTCTATTCTGTTGTTCCTTTCAGTGACTCACACCCTCTGTCTTTCTCTCTTCTATTTTTCTGTTTCTTTCTTTTTCCATCCTCTCTCTCTCTCTCTCTCTCTCTCTCTCTCTCTCTCTCTCTCTCTCCGTAGTCTCACATGCCCCTGGTACAGAGCTCAAGCTGTGGCAGCATGTTGCCCCGCGGGCTCACCGTCTCGTCCAAGGACCTGCAGCCACGCCGTCTCCACAAGGGTGAGAGATCACGCGCGCACACACACACAGACGCACGCACAGACGCACGCACGCACGCACACACAGACGCACACACACACACAGAGAGATAGAAACTGACTTTTTGGTAACTGAAATGTTGGATTTCTCTTTAAACTGGAAAGATTCAAGACAAGTCGGGCACACATCAAAATTCCATTGTGTTTGCAGTATACTTGAGTAATAAATCTATATTTAAGCAAAGTATTCAAGCTCATTAAAAAATCCCATCGTCGCTGTTATCAAGCCTCCTGAAAGTCAGTTGGAATCAGTAGAGGTGTTTCAGTGCCATGCACGTCTGCAGTTGGGATTGTAGGGAGGCAATGTAGGGCCCCTGTGTGTGTGTGTGTGTGTGTGTGTGTGTGTGTGTGTAGGGCCCCTGGGAGTAGAGTGTGTAACGTGTGTGTGTGTGTAGGGCCCTTAGCGGTAGAGTGTGTGTGTGTGTGGAGGGCCCCTAGCGGTAGAGTGTGTGTGTGTGTGGAGGGCCCCTAGCGGTAGAGTGTGTGTGTGTGTGGAGGGCCCCTAGCGGTAGAGTGTGTGTGTGTGTGTGTGTGTGTGGAGGGCCCCTGGCGGTAGACCTCCTGTGAATTCTGCATTGGCTGGTTTGGGAACTGAGATTTCAGTGCCTATCTGCACTGTATGTGCTCCTGTGCTCTCTCTCTCTCTCTCTCTCTCTCTCTCTCTTTCTCTCTCTCTCTTTCTCTCTCTCTCTCTCTCTCTTTCTCTCTCTCTCTCTCTCTCTCTCAACAGTTCAACAGTGTCTCTCTCCCTGACGCCTGTCTTCTCACATCTTCCTAAGAGCAGCTTCAGCTGTTCCGTGATGAGTGCTTCATTGCCCTTAATGTCCAGTACTGCAGTGATGAGTGCTTCATTGCCCTTAATGTCCAGTACTGCAGTGTACTGCAGTGATGAGTGCTCCATTGCCCTTAATGTCCAGTACTGCAGTGATGAGTGCTTCATTGCCCTTAATGTCCAGTACTGCAGTGATGAGGGCTCCATTGCCCTTAATGTCCAGTACTGCAGTGGTTTTCAAAGCCAGTGCCAGTCTAGCCGTGTGTTTATAGTGGTAATGCTGGACTTCCTCCCCGTCTGAAAATAAACATCTGTATTGTATGTCAGGTTGAACTCACAAAGTCTTTTTAGCTGTTTTTTTTTAAATCCCAATATTACTGTTACAATATACACTGACACACACACACACACACACACACACACACACACACACACAATAACAGAGTTTTGTTTATTCCCAATATTACTAGTGCTTGAGTGGCTTGCTGTGATGAACAAGGTGGTCAGAGGTAGGGGCTGGTCGTTTGTGGACAACTCTCTTTGTTTGTATTGCCCAGGGTCCAGGACTGTCCTGTCCTCAGGAGAGAAGCAGGACCTAGATGTCCAGAGACATTTTGGACAAACTAAAAGCCGCTGGCATTTCAGCTGTTGCTCTAGTATTATATGATTAGATTCATTTAATGTGACTTATTGTTACTTATTTGAGCTGAAAGTTACTGGATATTTTTAGTTTGTGAGGACTCCGCAGTGGGGCTTTTAATGCTGATTTGCCAATCTGCCAGATCAAAAGAAAACGGACAAACTTAGCTTGCCTTATAAGGGCAACCTATTGTCCAATAGGACAGAGTGTTTGGGGTCTGATAGAGCCACTTTGGGTCTGTTGATTTCCTGGTGGAGATAATGCAAGAATGCAGAGATGAGAGAGGAAATATAGTTTTCCCCTCTACAAAAGTGGAGCAAGTGTGTCCTGCAGGAGGTGAGATGGCATCCTGTTCCTGGGTCACTGTTCTCCTCCTCTATGGTGCATACGAGGACTCCCAGAGTGCCCTCGTGTCTGTGTTGCTCATATTGGATCTGTGCAGTGTGTGTGATGTGAACAGAACAGCAGATTGTATGTGGCATGCTGACCTTGTTTAGTTGTGTGTGCTGTGGAGATTGAGGTGATGGTATCTGGGGGGTGTTGTTAGTGGGGGTGTCCCCAGTGGCGGGTCATCAGTGGGGTGTGTCCCTCTCGGGCGATGCTATCACAGTTCCTCTGCTCCCTCTCATATCCGCTGGCGTGGATCAGATGGCACTCGTGAGCGACGTCACACGTAGTGTATCTCTCTACGCCACCAGCCTCAGCCTCGTCCAGAAGATCAGCGCGGAGACGCGTCAACCTGGACACGGGATTACCTCAGAAAAACGGACTGCGGAGATTCTGAGGCGATATTCCAGACGATATTCCAGACGATAATCCAGCTGTCTATTAATGCGTTTTCTTTGCGGAGGTGTTTGCTTTGGTCTCTGGCTGTCTGCCCTTCATACCTGAAGGTCCATTTGAATGTTGGATTAAGACGAACTGTTGGGAGGGGGAAACCTGGCGTCGGTTAAGAGCGAATTTAGCTGGACAAGTCGGTGGCTGTTGGTGGTCAGGGGGTACTGAGTGGCCGAAAGTGGCAGGGCTTTGCGACCCCAGAGCGAGCCCACTAACAGGGCCAGGCAGCGGGCAGAGGGTGGGCCTGGACCGGGCGAGTGGTCATGGAGAACCGCTGCTGGGCAAAGGAGTTCCAGACACAGGTGCCAGCGTCTGCTCTGCTCTCCACAGCCTGTTAAGGTCTTTTATTTGCTCAAATGTGGATCTCACTGCACTGGGCTTGGCATGGCATGGAGATGGCCAGCAGGGAGCTCAAAACGCTCACAGAGTTTAGATTTGTGTGCTGGGACAGTCTGAGGTAACTATCTGTGTCTGTTTTACTTATTCATTCATTTCTTTCTGTCTTTCTTTGTTTTTGTCTTCTCTCTCTCTCTCTCTCTCTCTCTCTCGCTCTCTCTCTCTCTCTCTCTCTCTCTCTCTCTCTCTCTCTCTCTCTCTCAGGTCACAGTCAGCAACAGGTCGGGGAGGACCCGCGTCAGAGGCTGACTGACCTGTCGGGGCGCTCCACGTCCCAGACCAACGTCTACCTGGACTCCTTCAGCTACCACGAGGGCAGTAGCCGTGCCTACGACACCCTGAGCGTGGACAGTTCCGATAGCATGGAGACCAGCATCTCCGCCTGTTCCCCCGACAACGTGTCCAGGTGAGGCGCCGTTTGTGTGTGTGTGTGTGTGTGTGTGTGTTTTTTGGTTGGTGTTTGTGTTGGTGTGTGTGTGTGTGTATGTATGTTTTTGGTGTGTGTGTGTGTGTGCATGCGTGTGAGTTGGTGTACATGCATGTGCTCATTTCTTTCCTGTGTCTTTGTATTTCAGTCTTGTCTTTAGTGTTGCCTTTCTTCCACTCCCCACCACACACACACACACACACACACACACACACACACACACACACACACACAGTCTTAGTCCCACATACTGAACCAATGAAGTCATACAAGTCGATTTGCCACTGCTCTACCTTTTTTTCTTTGGACAAAACAAAAAATGGGTCAAGTAAAGTGAGGTGTGTGTGTGTGTGTGTGTGTGTGTGTGTGTGTGGTGGGTGGGGGGAAAAGGATGGCGGCCTCACAGATTAACTGGGCAAATGAGATGGGGTGGGTTAGGGAAAATGATGAGACATACAAATAGAAAATCTTCTGGTCTAGATAAACATGCTTTACAGTGTGTTTATGTTTTGTGTGTGTGAGTGTTCATATCTAGTATCTTGCTCTGGTGTGTTTGCATGATGTGGTGGTCTGCAGTAATGTGAGCGGTGTGTAAGATTTATGGAAAAATATCTGCTGGATGCTACTGAGGACCACGTGGGGATCAGACAGATCTGAGTGTGTGTGTGTGTGTGGGGGGTCTGGGCTGAGGAGGGGGCTGTATTCGAGGGGGTGGAGGGGGGTGGGGTAAATGTGTTCTTGCCCCTGGGAGTGGAGAGTGGAGGGGCTCAGGTTACAGGCTGGAGCAGTTGGAGGATGCAGAACCAGACCCTCTCTTTTCCCTCGCATTTTTGAATGTAATCAGCC
>NC_063204.1:2270435-2280435 GCF_017589495.1 Alosa alosa
GAGGTCACATCGAGTCGGCTGGACACAACATCGAGATCTGCTACCACATCTCCATCACCGAGAAGACCTGCCGAGGGTTCCTGGTCAAGATGGGGGGCAAGATCAAAACGTGGAAGAAGCGGTGGTTCGTCTTCGACCGCAACCGCAGGACACTGTCCTACTACGCTGGTAAGACCGCAGGACACTGTCCTACTACGCTGGTAAGACCGCAGGATACTGTCCTGTGGCGCTGGTAAGATGAATGGATGGATGGATGAATAAATGGACAAATAGACCAAGCTCAGAGAATCGAGAGTCGCTAACTTTAAATGTTTAAGGAATATTGTACGTATGAAATGTTTTTGTTGTTATTTGAACATATTGATGTGGAGCAGAATAGTCTTGAAAGTCTTGTGGAGAACAGAGTTCATGGATCTTTTTGATTTCACCGTTGTACATTGTCCTCGCTGGCCACATAATCTTTGTATTTGAACTGTGGCCAGATCTAACGATTATTGATCAGTGAAGCGCATGTTTGAACTGTGGCCAGATCTATTGATCAGTGAAGCGCATGTTTGCATAGCATGTGCCTAAAGGCCAACAGCAGTGCATAAACACGATACCCCACAAGCGTCCACTTCAGTGACCTTTATTTCCCTACAGATAAACATGAGGCCAAGCTTAAGGGAGTGATCTACTTCCAGGCCATTGAGGAGGTGTACTATGACCACCTAAAGAACGCACACAAGGTAAAGGACATTTCTAAGACAACTCACTAAAAATGTTTAGTGTCTTCATAATCATAATAACAATCATCATAATCATTTGTGAACTGATCTCACTTCTCATAATTGAATATGTGTTAACAGAGAAGCAACAAATACATACTTTGCAGTTGAAAAAAAACCTTGACCGTGTGTGTGTATGTGTGTGCGTGTGTGTGCGTGCATGCGCGTGTGCGTGTGTGTGTGTGTACTTCCCCAGAGCCCCAACCCCTCTCTGACGTTCAGTGTGAAGACTCATGACCGGGTCTACTACATGGTGGCCCCGTCCCCTGAGGCCATGCGGATCTGGATGGACGTCATCGTCACCGGAGCGGAGGGATACACGCAGTTCATGGTTTAGGGGGGTGTGAGCTGGCCCAGGTGGAGGGATATTTCACAGAACCCCTCCCCTGTGAACTTAGAGTTGACTGCAGTCTAGTTATTTCAGTATATGTGTTTATATATTTTAGTATATGTGTATATATATTTTTTATATTTTCACGAGGGCTTCATGCTGTGCCTTATCACTTCATACACGTGTCTTATTCTACAGGTCTATTTCTTCTGTTCTAAAACCAAAGTGGATTTTGCAATCAGAATAGCTCTGCAAACTTTAATAAGGTGTTTGCAGAGCTTGCTCTTGCTCTTTCAGTGTGTGTGCGTGCGCGTGATTTAGTGCACAAGCACACACGCATATTGAGCTAAACCGGCGTTCCTACGTGCCTTAATGAGTGAGTGCCTCCACTACACCATGATGTTGGTGGAGAGATAAGAGTGAGTGTGTGTGTGTGTGTGTGTGTGTGTGTGTGTGTGTGTGTGTGTGTGTTTTCCTGAGGTCATTTCAGTGTTGTCGTGGTGTTTGGGACAGTGGTCTTTCTCAGGGACAGGACACTCTAACACTATTTAGCTGGTACTGGTTACAATTGGAAGTGGGTCACACATAAAGCTGAAATCCTCAGAGAAATGTGTGTGTGTGTGTGTGTGTTGATGTTTGTGTTTGTGTGTGTGTGTGTGTTGATGATTGTGTGTGTGTGTGTGTTGATGTTTGTGTGTGTGTGTGTGTGTGTGTGTGTGTGTGTGTTTGTGTGTGTGTGTGTGTATTGGTTTGTGTGTACCTTAGTGTGATGAGTCTGGTTCATGATTTGAAACCCCTTCTAGAGGGACTTCACTGAAACCTGTGGTGCTAAGACAAATGTAAATATCTCATATCAAAATTCAGTGCCTAGGTTACTCAGCTTTAGTCTAGATAATGTTGATATATATTTTAAATAGCACTCCTTAATACATCAAAATATGTACATCAGAATTTATTGTATTGTAGTTTTTATTCAGAACTGATCAAAATTGTCATAATTTTTAAAGCCTTTTTGTAAGTACCATGTTAGATTTGATACAGAATGCTTTACCCCTGAAGTGTCCGTGTGGTGTAGTTTTACTTGCTGGATATTTTTATGTGTAAAAGGCAACAAGAAAAATAGAATTACTTTTGTATGAACTTCCCACTGGGGTGCCAATTAGAGGTTTCTGTTAGTTTTGTGTATAAAAACGGATCTGTTTGTAAGAGCAGATTTTAAATATACTCTGCTGGTTTGTATTCTTATCTGTGAGGGGTGCCATGTACTTCACTTTTACTTCTGCTACTCTGTGTAAACGTCAAAGTGCAAAGAGAACATTTTCATTCTGGTTGCCAAATATTTAGATATATTTAAGTGCTAAGAGCTTTAAGTGATTTTATATTTTTTTTTTTTGCACAATTGTATTTTCATGTACAATTGTTCAATCATGTCTAAGATGTGTTGTCCACTGTTTGTTTGTGTATAAGCTTCAATTATGCAACTTTCAACCTGTAGGGGGCAGCAACTACCTTCCAGACCCTCATAGCCAAGGGCAGCCTTTGTTCAGCTGATCCAGTTTTTACATCAGTAGAATTTGCTCAGTTTTTTATAGAAATATTTATATTGTTAATCATGCATGCATCTTTATTTTTTTCAATCAAGAAATAAAGTGAGAGCATAACATGCACGTTGTAATGTGATCAGAATTTTCAATTATCAACAAAGTCAAGTAAACAAATTAGTGTCTGTGTGTGTGTGCAGCGTTTCCAAAGGGCCATCACCATCTGCAATTTGCCATTTGATTAATCAAGTAATGAAGCATTTGCCGATGGCCTGATTGAATGTCTAATCTAATTGAAGTGCTGAACTGAATCACTGAATCACCAGCTTGGCTGGACCTGTGCTGGCTGTGTCTGTCTGTCTGTCTGTCAGAAAGAAAGAAAGAAAGAAAGAAAGAGAAAGAAAGAAAGAAGGAAAGAAAGAAAGAGAGAAAGAAAGAAAGAAGGAAAGAAAGGTAAACCAAGCGCTGTTAACTGAGTGGAGTGAACGAGCGCCAGCAGTAGGGAGAGTGAGCAGTAAAAACGTTCGACTTTACTGGCCAGTGAGTTATGGGTGGATGCTGCACTGGCCAGTGCATTGTGGGTACATTGCAGCTCTTCTGCTGCACTCCTGGTGTCACAGTCAGTGTGGACGGAGTAGAGTGTGGAAGAGGAGTGTCTGGGCTAGCCAGCCCCAGACCCACACACACATATACACACACACAGAGAGAGAGCTTGAGGAACTGTGCCAAATTGTCATGTCAAGAGAGCTTAGCCTTAACCACACACTAATGTTGCAATAGGATTCTGACTATGACTTGAGGACACAGTCTGTGTGTGTGTGTGTGTGCATGAACCCATGTTATAGTATTGCCAGGACTGACCCAACTCTTCAATCAACCGCAGTGCGTCTTGGCGAACCTTCGAACAAGGCCGACTTGGCCTGATGAAGTGTGTCGTCCGCTGATCCTTCCACGGAGTCGAGCGATTAAAGTGCTCTCCAGCCCAGACGGTCACCGAGTGCAAAGCCAGCAACCATCTTCATTAGTTGACCAATTTATCACAGGCCAACAATGTGTATATCGGAGTGGACGTGCACGCAGACATGTTTTTGCTCATTCATGTATGAAGTATGCAAGAGCCCATCTCTTAGCACGCTGGCACCAACACACACAGACTGGCGCCGAATGTGTGTGTGTGAATGGCCTACTTATTGCATGGGCATAGGCAATAATGCCCTTAAGTTATTAGCGTGTACCGTCACCCAGTTTAAACCGAAAGCCTATTCACAGTGTGTGGGTTTGCCAGGGCTGGGCAGTGAAACGTGGAGTGTTGTTGGTGGGATTGAGAGACGTGGAGCGGCTCCACAGCTCATCTGGGGGGTATTAATCTGCATGCTAAGCATCTGCATCCTCATGCGACCTTGGTTCAGTGTGCCTATTGATCAGGTCCTGGCTGTTGTGTAGAGTGGACGATGCTCCTGCTCATCAGCGGCATTCTCCCCCTCTCCACTGTCTGTTGTGGTCATGGTGCTGTTCACCCCTTTATCCAGCCTTCCTTTTCTCTCTCCCCCTCTGTCTGTCTCTCTCTCTCTCCCCCCCCCCCACTCCAGCTCCTGATATCCTTTCATTTCTGCTCATCTTTTGTCTGTGTCTCCCTCCCCTCGGTTTAGCGAAATCGCTTTGAAGATGAGCCTCCTGCAGAGTGACTCACACACGCTTACGCCAACACACACAGACACGCAATGCTGGTGTGTGGTGAATCCGGTGCGCTGTAAGCGTCCTAAAATATTGGGGGGAGGGGGGGTAGTGTGTGTGTGAGATGAGGACGGGGGTGGTTGTGTGGTGACCCCCTGCGGTGGCTAGTGGTGTGTTTCAGGGCCGTCCCTTTGTGCCGGGATGAAGAATAGCAGCCGTGGAAGGAAGCGTGCAGGGTGGCGTGTTTTTCCTGTTTCCATGTTCCCCAGGGGACAGCCCGTGTAGTTCCACTGTATGTGTGTGTGTGTGTGTGTGTGTGTGTGTGTGTCTCTTTCCTCCCACCTTCACCCAAACACTGACGGACAGCTGAGCAGCGGAAGAGTGGGGGCAGGGGTGTGTGTGCACATTTTCAGATGGGGGTGTTTGTGGTGGTCATTTGGTTAAACAAGTGCTGACAGCCACATGACGCTGACAGGGGGGCGCTCAGGAGGTCACCCATCCCCACTGCCCCCCAATCTCTACTCCCCCCTTCACCCCCAAACACACACACACACACATCTCCTCTCTCCCCCCCAAACACACACACACGCACACACACACATCTCCTCTCTCCCCCAACACACACACACACACACATCTCTGCTCTCACCCCCGAACACACACACACACATCTCCTCTCTCACCCCTCACCTCATGCATGTTTCATCACTGTTGTTTTTAGTAAATGGCGAGAGGCACATTACATTTTTAGGGGCAAAAGCATACATTAGCGTTAGCACAGCTAGCCCCTGGGGTCAAAGACATGTGGTGCATTAGCACAGCTAGCCCCTGGGGTCAAAGACATGTGGTGAGTCAGAGGGGGCGCCTCCTAAGCTTACGCATCACTGAGAGATACGTTAGAGTGAGTGTGTGTGTGTGTGTGTGGAGAATAGCGCTCTAAAAATGCTTGTCCAATTAGCTGACCTTGTCCTCATTAAGCCTTAAATGAACTTGACCTTCTAATGCTTTGTTTTGGGCCTTGCTGCTGCTGCTGGGTAACTGTGCCTGGGTGGGTGGGGGATGGGCAAACTGACCGTCTTTCTTTGTCTGTGTGTGCTTGGTGTGTGTGTGTGTGTGTGTGTGTGTGTGTAGGGGGCGTCCCCCCGCTGTGACACAATCCCAAGAGTGCAAGGAGGCTTTTCTTTATCACAGACCCAGCTGCTCCCTCCAGCTGTAACTCAACACACGCACACACACCCCTGCTCAGCGTCATGGGTGTCCCCGCTGCTTGGGTGCTCTGGTGACGGACAGCTGACTCCGCCTCTCTGTCCTCTCTTGGACCCCAGCCGGCCAATCAGACTGGGGGACACCAGGACCAGAGATTTACTACCATTACAAACAACGCAACAGCTGGGCACACCCAATACTGTTACGTAACCTTTGTTTTGGGTCAGTGTGTGTATGTGTGTGTGTACAGTATGTGTGAGTGACAGGAACTAAAACCAGTGTCAATTTAATTCCATCCGAGATGCGGCGTTTCGGTCTCTCTGAGCCTTTTTACTGATGAATAGCATTTTATCCCTTTGGAATCAGCAGCAGTCCAGTGTGCTGTACACCACCCAGTGGTGAGTGACCTGTACACCGCCCAGCGGTGAGTGACCTGTACACCGCCCAGCGGTGAGTGACCTGGTCCAACGGAGAGATCACGGAGAGAAGCGGGCGTGTCCGTTCCACTTAATACCTCTCTCTGCCTCGGCGTCCCATGAGCGCTTATGAGCTCTCCGATCACCCAATCCAGTGACGGGGCTGTATGTGTGTGTGAACATGACGCAGTGGATTACATGTGATGGATGGTCCAGCTGCGGCCGGCGTGATGAAAATTGATTCTTGAGAGCACCCTCCAGAGGGCCGTCCCCGCAAATGCTTACTAGAGCTGAGAGAACCTGGGACTCTGCTGCATTATGTTCTAGACACTTTCAACAAGAACAACAAAAACAATGCTTGAACGTTCTATTTTGTTCCCAATCTACTTCCGCTTCATTAAGATAACATATGTAATGTTAAAACGGAAGCCTTGTGGGAACAACTATGATGCTGATAATGGAACTCTTGAAACGGTCAATAGAGAAGAACTCAGGGTAGAGTTCTATTACGGAACTACAGAAGGTTCACAAAGTTCCTTAACCCTTAAAGGAGTACGTGACGGGAATGTTGAGAAATGAACATTCTAAAGAATATCTGGGTTCATTGAATTCAACATAGAATTTTAGAACCTTTAATTGTTGCGGAACTTAGAACGTTCAAAAATCTACACCTTTAAGGGTTAAAGGTCCGATTTGTAGGATTGTTACCGAACGTTCTGCAGGCCAAAATCAAAACACTGGTGAACGTTCTCAAGACTACCAGACGCGAGCCTCTTCTGGGTTTCCAGATGTAATGAAGACTTAGCTAACGTTAGTTGACCTGCAGCTTTAACGTTTCTCCAACCATGACCCAGCTACACATTATGGAAACAGTGAAAACAAAAAATACCTCTCTAACCAACATAACATATTTAGCTGAAGTTAACGATGCAGATGAAGTTTAGCCTAGGCTACCTGTTGTGGAGAAATATGGCCAGCTCTGCGTCAGACTTGATATTCTTCGTTTGACGAAGACGTCACCATCTCAGGAAGCTCCTCCGATGTCCACTTAATTTGTTTCTTGTTTTAATTTTGGAAATTTCCCTGCCTCTCGTAGGCGTTCATGACTACAACTGACAGCTGTAGACAGTTGGTCTTTGCTAATTTGGCAACCCAAATAGGAGGACGCGCCAGCCCATTATTTATACGCTATTCTAGAATTAATCGTTCAAAACATAAACGAAAATTCCAAGAGATTCCGCCCCGTTACTCATTTTTCTTCATGGGTTTTACGGGTTAGAGTAATGTTGTCAAATAAGCCATTACTTCAATTCATCGTGTTTCCTTACTCTCTGACAACATATGGTGATCATATTTGGAATGGTTACAGTTTATTTTCCATTATTTCCTACATACTGGACCTTTTAAGAAGCTAAGCATTCTACAAACTACTGTTCACTTAGGACCCGGAACAAGGTAGCTCAGGGCTGAAAAAGGTTCTCTATGATCCAAAACAAATGCAATCAAAGTTGATTTTGTATAGTTACTTTCATAGAGATAAACTGAGGAACCTTTGAGGGTTCTAGATCGCAGTCTCTCTTCTGCAGAGTGTGATGGGAGGTTCTCTGATGTCTTTTATTCAGTAGACACACAGCAAGACACAGACTTTGCAGAACAGGAGTGCAAACAGCAGTCCCCTGCCGTGTTTTAAAGATGCAGAACCTTGTTCCCACCACTCAAGCAAAATGAATTATGGACTTAAGCTGAGACGCGGGTTGGCCATGCAATATGGATGAGAGCGCCGCTGCCGTTACACAGCCGGCTCCCAAAGTGCGTGCGTGTGCGAAAGAGAATGTGTGTGCACTTGTGCATGTGTCCAGCAATCTGTGAGAGAAGACTGACCTGGTTCCAGGGGCCAGGAAGTGACCTCATCACATGGTTCTGGGCCTGTACTAACACACTGGCCTGCCAAGGTGACTTTGGGAGGACTGGCCGCATGTTGCGTGACATGAGGGGAGTGGTGTGCGTGGTGGTGGTGGTCATGTGATCATGTGAGGGGGTCCCAGGAGGCCGCAGCAAAAGTACCGGGGTGTGTCTGAGTGAAATGAGAGAAGCACTCTGCTGCTACTAACCTGCTGCTGGTGTTTGTGAGCGCACACTGTGTGTGTGTGTGTGTGTGTGTCTGAAATGGCATCAACCTCATTCTAGTCAGCACCCCATATTGTCAACTCCTTTCACCTCATACACCTCTGTTTCTGCCCCCCCAACTCACACGCACATGCACACACACACACACACACACACACAGTAACCCCCCAAACAGCCCCACCTCCACCTCCCATTGGATGACCTACTGAGGTTGCTATGGAGACCTCCTTGGTGAGACAGGCGTGCAAAATGAGAGGGGGTGTTGCAAATTCAGATTTGGAATGCCCATTTCCTATCATAAACTCACTCATGTACGTGTAAGAGTCCACGTAAACAGCCCGTCCAGGAACAGAATGTCTGTCTCTGTTGGGTTTCTCACTAAGAGCTCCGAGACCCAAAGTACTGGGAGCTTCCACATTGCCATTCAGCTGCAGCTCTCCCTCTCTCACTTTCCCTCTCTCTTCCTCTCACTTTCTCTCTCTCTCTCTCTCTCTCTCTCTCTCCCTCCCTCCCTCTCTCTTCCTCTCTCTTTCTCTGTGCAGAGCTGTGTAAAGGGCAGGCAAGAGGAAGCTGTGCATGAGAAGGCAAAAATTAAAGGGAGAGAGGGAGAGAGAGAAAGAGAGAGAGATGGACGAGGAGCAAGCAAGGTTTAAGTGCCAAATGTAGGGGATTTTCCCCCATGTCTGCTTTTCTGCCATTTTTGATTGTCTTTCCTGTCTTTTGCGAAGTGTACAGTGACAGTCTTTTGGCTTAGAGTGAGATTTAGCTCTCCTGGAGAAAAACAAGGGGACAGTCGAATGAAATACAGAGAGAAGGAGAGAGATTGTTGACATTCCAGCTTCCTTACAATGCATCTCTGTACCCTTTGTCCACTAAATAATGCATTTATGAATAAGAACTTGAATTGCATATGAATACAACAACAACTGCACAGAGAGAGAGAGAGAAAGAAAGAGAGAGAGTGAGAGCAAGAGAGAGAGCTTAGTGTTTGAGGCCCAAAGGGGCCTCATTTACATCAATGTTTCATCAAGAATCAGTTGACATTTAGAGTTTAGTTTAAGTCCTCCCAGTCACATCCAAAAACAGAGCTCCTTTCTCTCTCTCTCACTCTCTGTCCATTTCTCTCTCCCCCTCTCATTTGTGTAAAGGCACTCTTCTGTATCTACTCTCTGTCTCCCTCTGTAAGCAAATTCAATTAAACTCCACCCAGCGTAGCCTCCAAGTCTGCCCCCCCTGCAGAACACAGGTTCACACACACACACACACCCCGGGCCATACACATGCTCTCACTGATCATCGTGTGTGTGTGTGCATGCATGTGTGAGAGGGAGGGAGGGAGAGATAGAGAGAGAAAGAGTGTGTGTTTATGTAAGTGTTTGAGAGACAGAGAGAGAAAGAGTGTGTGTTTATGTAAGTGTTTGAGAGACAGAGAGAGAAAGAGTGTGTGTTTATGTAAGTGTTTGAGGTAAAAGTGTCCGTGACATTTGATACTTGTTGTCTAATGTGTGGAGCCCAGTGCAGTGGGAAGCGTATGGCTGGCAGTGCCCATATGTGTCCCAGAGCCACTTAAGCTGCGCCACCTCACCCAGCTCCCTGGCACTGGGCCCCAGAGTGCCGACATCACACACAGCGCACACAGGAAACACACACGAGCATATGCCCACACTCACAGCAACACAGCAACACAGCTTCACACTCCTCTTGCCACTCAAACCCTCTCAGATGCCATCGCCATCACACGTCCATTTTACAGTTTTACACAACACTCTCTCTCTCTCTCTCTCTCCTCTTTGTCTTCCTCCTCCTCACCTCTCTATCACCTCTCTCATACCATACATGCATATACACCCATGAGAACACTAGGACCTCTGCTTAAACACACACACACACACACACACACACACACATGTGCAGGTCTCAGGTCCGTGAAACAACTGT